>NC_092148.1:56066850-56209350 GCF_045791955.1 Oncorhynchus clarkii lewisi | reverse complement strand
GCATGGTTTGCTTTCACCGTAGAGACTTTTTGAAATGGTGGCTGGATTAACAAGAAGTAAATCTTTAATTTGGTGTATTGCACTTGTGATTGTATGAAAGTTAAATATTTCTAATAATTGAATTTGAATTTGGAGCTCTGCCATTTCACCGGATGCTGTCAAATCGGTCCTGTTAATGGGATTTGATCCCTAAGAAGTTTTAAGAAGAATCCTAGTGTCAGCTAAAGACTTACAGAAATCTCTGGAACATGCTAACATCTCTGTTGATGAGTCTATGATACGTAAAACAATAAACAAGAATGGTGTGGGGGGGGGGACACCACGGGTGAAGCCACTGCTGTCCAAAAAAAACATTGCTGCACGTCTGAGGTTCGCAAAAGAGCATCTGGAAGTTCCACAGCGCCACTGGCAAAATCTACTGTGGAGAGATTAAACTAAAGTTGAGTTGTTTGGAAGGAACAAAAACTATGTGTGTAGAAAAAAAGGCACAGCACACAACATCTAAATCTCATCCCAACTGTAAAGTATGGTGAAGGGAGCATCATGGTTAGGAGCTGCTTTGCTGCCTCAGAGCCTGGACAGCTTGCTATCATTGACGGAAATTATTTCTCAAGTTTAAGAAGACATTCAGCAGGAGAATGTAAGGCTATCTGTCAGCCAATTGAAGCTCAACAAAGTTGTGTGATGCAGCAGGACAACGATCCAAAACTCAGAAGTAAAACAAAACCAGAATGGCTTCAACAGAAGGAAATACGCCTTCTGGAGTGGCCCAGTCAGAGTCCTGACCTCACCCCGATTGAGATGCTGTGGCATGACCTCAAGAGAGCGGTTCCCACCAGACATCCCAAAAATATTGCTGAACTGAAACAGTTTTGTAAAGAGGAATGGTCCAAAATTCCTCCTGACCGCAGGTCTGATCCGCAACAACAGAAAACGTTTGGTTGAGGTTATTGCTGCCAAAGGAAGTTCAACCAGTTAATTAAATCCAAGTGTTCACATACTTTTCCACCCTGCACTGTGAATGTTTACACAGTGTGTTCAATAAAGACGTGAAAACGTATAATTGTAATTATTATTATTATACATTTAAGCAGACTGTGTTAGGCAGACTGTGTTAGTCTATTGTTGTGACTTAGATGAAGATCAGATACAATTTTATGACCCATTTATGCAGAAGTCCAGGCAATTCCAAAGGGTTCACATACTTTTTCTTGCCACTGTAAGTATTCAGACCCTTTGCTGTGAGACTCGACATTGAGCTCAGGTGCATCTTGTTTCCATTGATCATCCTTGAAATGTTTCTACCTGTGGTAAATTCAATTGATTGGACATGATTTGGAAAGGCACACACCTGTCTATATAAGGTCCCACAGTTGACAGTTGGGGGAGAAGGGTCTTGGTCAGGGAGGTGACCAAGAACCCAATGGTCACTCTGACAGAGCTCCAGAGTTCCTCTGTGGAGATGAAAGAACCTTCCATAAGGACAACCATTCCTGCAGCACTCCACCAATCAGGCCTTTATGGTAGTGGCCAGACGGAAGCCACTCCTCAGTAAAAGGCACATGACAGCCTGCTTGGAGTTTGCCAAAAGGCACATAAAGGACACTCAGACCATGAGAAACAAGATTATTTGGTCTGATGAAAACAAGATTGAACTATTTGGCTTAAATGCAAAGTACCACATCTGGAGGAAACCTGGCATCATCCCTAAGGTGAAGCATGGTGGTGGCAGCATCATGCTGTGGGGATGTTTTTCAGAGGCAGGGACTGGCAGACTAGTCAGAATCGAGGGAAAGATGAATGGAGCACAGAGAGATCCTTGATGAAAACCTGCTCCAGAGCGCTCAAGACCTCAGACTGGGGTGAAGGTTCACCTTTCAACAGGACAACGACCCTAACCACACAGCCAAGACAACGCAGCAGTTGCTTTGGGACAAGTCTCTGAATGTCCGTGAGTGGCCCAGCCAGAGCCCGGACTTGAACCCGATCAAACATCAGAGACCTGAAAATAGTTGTGCAGCAACGCTTCCCATCCAACCTGACAGAGCTTGAGAGGATCTGCAAAGACGAATGGGAGAAACTCCCCAAATACAGGTGTGCCAAGCTTGTAGCATTATACGCAAGAAGACTCGAGGCTGTAATCGCTGCCAAAGGTGCTTCAACAAAGTACTGAGTAAAGGATCTGAATACTTATGTAAATGTGATATTTTAGTTTTTGCTTTGTCATTATGGGGTGTTGTGTGTAGTATGATCAGGGTTGGGTAGGTTACTTTCTAAATGTAATCCTTTACAGTTACTAGTTACCTGTCCAAAATTGTAATCAGTAACGTAACCTTTTGATTACCTAAACTCAGTAACGTAATTTAGAGGAATTAGAAGAAGACAAAAATATATGTTACCAATTGAACGACATCTATTGCAGGATAAATCAATGTTAAAGTTTACATAGCTGGCCATATATGGATGTTACATTTTTCTTTATGGGTTGGTTATGTTTACTTCTTCTAACCCATCACCTCCTACTACATTAAATCATATCTTTACATTAATATATAGAATTTAAAGTTCAAAAATTGATGAAGCAACTACAGATTGTCTCTTTAAGTCTATCAAACGTGTACGAGTTTGAGCAAATGTCCATCAGGCCTATGGATAAAAAAAATGATCAGCATGAATTAGATTGAGCAATAAAAGCCACATTTTTATTCCATAGGCTGGGATCAACACACTAGGCAGCTGTTGCAAGAGTGCATTTTTCACTGGCTGTCCCTGGTTTCAAAAACAATGATTGATAGGCAGCTTAAACTTCTTGAATTCAACCATTATTGGGTTCAAATACACATTTAGATTTGTGAACAGCCACCAACAACATCCACAATCCAACCAAAGGCGCAAATGGCTAAATCAGAGAGTAGAAGTGTGATTTACATCAATGTGCTACGTAGATATCAATAATAAGTTATATCCGTATCGCCGTAGACTACACCACCGCTGTCATCCTTACCTCCAAACATTATTCCAATTGGATAATCGTTGGATGCCGACAGCAGTCGCACCATTGGAAGACATAGCTTGGACTGTAGCCTACAAAAGCCTATTCCTGCTCTTTTCCTGCGATCCATCAAACACATTTGGTGTGTCATCATAGTGGTCTCCTTGTGGTCAGACTCCCTCAGGTGGAACAAACTTAAACATGCACCTTTTTTCAATGCTGATTTGAATGTCATTGAGAAAACAGAGAACTGTCAAAGATGTTTTCCTTCAAACATCCTTACTGAATTTCAAAGTAATCCTCAAAAGTATCTGTAGTCCGATTACAATGTTGTTGCTGGTAATGTAACTATGTTTTGTCATTATGGGGTATTGTGTGTAGCATGATGAGGGGGAAAAAACAATTGAATCCATTTTAAAATATGACTGTAATGTAACAAAATGTGGAAAAAGTCAAAGGGGTTTGAATACTTTCTGTATGCACTACATATGGCACATACAGTAGTTTCTCTGTATTGCACTGTGATGGCCATCTGGGTTTGATTTGGTTCCAACAACACACATTTCACCTTTCTTGTCAGGGGCATACAGGGCTATATATACTGCACCAAACAGGACCAGGTATGAGTAGAGTGACAGAAATCAGAGTGGCAGAGACCAACAATCTCAGCAGACCAACCTGGACTCATGAGTAGATGTAACATAGTAAATGAAAAACCAGGACACTCAAATTAGCATGATGTGTTACGTTTGGTATGGAATGTATTAATTTGTGGATGTCCATCATTCATTTTGTATGATACGAATTACAATTCATATGAAATGTTATGAATTGCAATTAGTATGATATGCTACTAATTGCAATTCTTACAACATGTTACGAATTTGAAATATGTATGTTACGAATTCCAATTTGTTGTTGCTAACGTTAGCTAGGTGGCCAGGAGGCTAGCTAGGCTAAGGGTTAAGGTTAGGGTTGAGGTTACGACTTAGGTTAATGTGTTAAGGTTACGGTTAGGGGAAGTGTTAGCTAACATGCTAAATAGTTACAATATAGCTAAAAAGTAGTAAGTAGTAGCAAAGTTGCTAATTAGCTAAAATTCTAAAATAGTCCGTGATGAGATTTGAACACACAACCTTTGGATTGCTATACGTTTGATAATATACAGTTACCCATCCACCCCGATCAACCACCCTCTTTTTGTTTTATCCTGAAGTAACCTTCTGTCTTATGTAACATACCATACAAATTTGAGTTTGTCGGATTTCATATACTATGTTATGCCTAGTCTGTGAGACCAGGCTGAGCAGACAGACATCCAGATATTCTGTCTCTTGAACCCAAGTCAATATTATGAAGCAGGAAGCAGCCACACTAGTCTTTCTCCTCTTCTCCCTGAGGGATATAGGATCCTCCTAGCATGAACACAGATGTACACTGCTAGATAAGTGTTTCCTAGCTCAGATGAGCAGGATGATATTGTCACACTAACTTTGCGCAGTCTAAAACCCTTCATGCTTATTCAGTGTTTGATGACAAAGTCTGTGACGCTCTCTACAATTAACTCAAATTAGCATACATTTTACATTTGGCAGTCTCAGACGAACATAAAATCAACAGGAACAGACAGTGATCAATTGCAAAAAACTTGTCCAAGAGCAGAAAATAACAGTCCTCAATCCTCACTAAGATAAAACAGTTTCTCCTAAGCTATTTATCTAATTTAGCCACATTCTACGGATGTCGGACGGATATGATAGAGTGGTGCAATGCGAATGCTAGCCTCCACGTGCCTCTCGGGGACACTCAGAATTGAACATCTCTCTTCTTCAATTCTGTATGCCCCAGCCAGGCCTGTGGAGCCTCCCATTAGCATTGCACCCCTCTATCACACCCGTGAGCTGGTGCGATGCATCATCACCAACAGGCTCATCTCGAACTGCTCTGTAGCCAAACAGGGTCCTCTTCTAACAGAGAGAGCACTTTATGTGATTTATCACAAGCACTCCCATTGATCGGAACTATTAGAGGGCTGGACAAAAGACCCAACTCTTTTTGGTCCATGGTGAGTGCTGCAAGGCACAATTGTCCAATCAGAGCAAGTAACCTGTGGCTAGATTTATGTTATTTGATCAAAAGCATATTTTCTCTCCTTAGTTACTGTAGCCCTTAGTTACTGTAGCCCTTAGTTACTGTAGCCCACAATAGGCTTTATACGTAATAATCATGATCATTAAGTTAATTGATTGATTGGTTTTCTTTCTCTGTCCAGGTGGCCGGTTGGACAACAGCAGCCATGTGATTGGGGGGTGGCAAAAAGCAAAGAATGTCCAGGAGGTTCAGCTAAAGCAGCCCTGCAGTGAGAATCTCCCCCTCTGGCGCCTGTTCTTCATGAGGACCCGAAGATGACTGTCACCAGCCGGCAGTCCTTGAATGTCCTGACAGTCATCTTTCTCCTGCTGTCCACTGCAGGTCAGTGCAGTTTTATACACCTTTTTGCTATGGTGTGTGTGTGTGTGTGTGTTAAAGTATATAGTCTCTTCCCACAGTCGCCTGTGAGTCTGGCAAGTGAGCCTGGTGTATGACTGTCAAGGAACAGTATGCTGCATGGTAAAACATCGATGTTGATTACTGTAACTAATCTGCATTTGTGAAACGGTATGTCGGTAACTGTAATGCACATTATAAAACAACCTGAGGTTTAATAGTATGCAAATAACTTTATTTCGGTTTATAGTCTTTCAGCTCACAGGTTGAGGTTGTAAACGGAACATAAGAGCCAACCTGTTTACTGTAGTATCCTAAAATTGGATAGGTGTTAATGTAACTAACAACATGGCAATATTTACGACAGAGCCCTAACCAGATCCAGCTGTTTTCCCTCTAGTAAGGCTCAGACTGCCTTCCCCCTGGCCTGCTTCACCTTTAAGTCTTGCATCATTAGAGGACTTTATGGTCCACTTCCAATGCTTAGGTGCTCTGCGTCCTTATTGCCAATTCACCCTCTTTATAACCGCAGACCCCTCCTTTATACCCCTCCTTTAAATAAAGGTTCAATAAATAAAATAACAAATATATCCCGTGGTTTATGAGATCAGCTATAGGATCAGAATACCAGAACTGGATTTTGATGACATGATTTTGGCATAAATTAAGCTGTGTTTTAAATGTCCTTTTGGAATTTATATGTGACCTTTATGAGTGACTGATTTGATTTATCTCCCATCTTACATAACTTGGATTTTGATATAGTTTTGATACGTTTTTAGAAAATGTACATGAACATATCGTTTTTTTGTGAAATGAGAAGTGTATTTCTGATTTGAGTGCTGGCAAAGGTGGTATTTCAGAAACTTGAGTGACCTGCGTCTAGTTGTGAGAGATTAGTTAACAAATAAAGAAGGGTAATAAAATGAGACCGAAGAAAATGTACTGTTATCAAATCAAATCGGGGGGTAGAAGTACTTTGTCCAGTGGCAATTTTTATGAATTGTTCAGCAGTCTAATGGATTGGGGGTAGAAGCTGTTAAGGAGCCTTTTGGTCCTAGACTTGATGCTCCAGTATCGCTTGCCGTGCGGGAGCAGAGAAAACAGTCTATAACTTGGGTGACTGGAGTCTGACAATTTTATGGGCCTTCCTCTGACACCGCCTATTACATAGGTCCTGGATGGCAGGAAGCTTGGCCCCAGTGATGTACTGGGCCGTTCGCACCTTCCTCTGTAGCGCCTTACGGTCAGATGCCAAGCAGTTGCCATATCAGGCGGTGATGCAACTGGTCAGGATGCTCTCTATGGTGCAGCTGTAGAACCTTTAGAGGATCTGGGGACCTATGCCAAATCTTTTCAGTCTCATGAGGGGGAAAAGGTTTTGTCGTGCGCTCTTCACGACCGTCTTGTAATATTTGGACCATGATAGTTCATTGGTGATGTGGACACCAAGGAACTTGAAACTCTCGACCCACTCCACTACAGCCCCGTCAATGTTAATAATGGGGGCCTGTTCGGCCTGCCTTTTCCTGTAGTCCACTATCAGCTCCTTTGTCTTGCTCACATTGAGGGAGAGGTTTTTGTCCTGGCACCACACTGCCAATTCTCTGACCACCTCCCTATAGGCTCATCTAATCGTTGTCGGTGATCAGGCCTACCACTGTCGTGTCGTCAGCAAACTTAATGATGGTTGGCATGTCGTGTTGGGCCATGCAGTTGTGGGTGAACAGGGAATACAGGAGGGGACTAAGTACACACTCCTGAGGGGCCCCAGTGTTAAGGATCAGCGTGGCAGATGTGTTATTGCCTACTCTTACCATCTGGGGGTGGCCCGTCAGGAAGTCAAGGATCCAGTTGCAGAGGGAGGTGTTCAATCCCAGAGTCCTTAGCTTAGTGATGAGCTTCGTGGGTACTATGGAATTGAACGCTGAGTTATAGTCAATGAACAGCCTTCTCACATACAGGGAGGGAAAAAGTATTTGATCCCCTGCTGATTTTGTACGTTTGCCCACTGACAAAGAAATGATCAGTCTATCATTTTAATGGTAGGTTTATTTGAACAGTGAGAGACAGAATAACAACAAAAAATCCAGAAAAACACATGTCAAAAATGTTATAAATTGATTTGCATTTTAATGAGGGAAATAAGTATTTGACACCCTCTCAATCAGAAAGATTTCTGGCTCCCAGGTGTCTTTTATACCGGTAACGAGCTGAGATTAGGAGCACACTCTTAAAGGGAGTGCTCCTAATCTCAGTTTGTTACCTTTATAAAAGACACCTGTCCACAGAAGCAATCGATGAATCCAATTCCAAACTCTCCACCATGGCCAAGACCAAAGAGCTCTCCAAGGATGTCAGGGACAAGATTGTAGACCTACACAAGGCTGGAATGGGCAACAAAACCATCGCCAAGCAGTTTGGTGAGAAGATGACAACAGTTATTCGCAAATTATTCGCAAATGGAAGAAACACAAAATAACTGTCAATCTCCCTCGGCCTGGGGCTCCCATGCAAGATCTCACCTCGTGGAGTTGCAATGATCATGAACGGTGAGGAATCAGCCCCGAACTACACGGGAGGATCTTGTCAATGATCTCAAGGCAGCTGGGACCATAGTCACCAAGAAAACAATTGGTAACACACTACGCCGTGAAGGACTGAAATCCTGCAGCGCTCGCAAGGTCCCCCTGCACAAGAAAGCACATATACATGCCCGTCTGAAGTTTGCCAATGAACATCTGAATGATTCAGAGGACAACTGGGTGAAAGTGTGGTCAGATGAGACCAAAATGGAGCTCTTTGGCATAAACTCAACTCGCCATGTTTGGAGGAGGAGGAATGACCCCAAGAACACCATCCCCATCGTCAAACATGGAGGTGGAAACATTATTCTTTGGGGGTGTTTTTCTGCTAAGGGGACTTGACAACTTCACCGCATCAAAGGGACGATGGACGGGGCCATGTATCGTCAAATCTCGGGTGAGAACCTCCTTCCCTCAGCCAGGGCATTGAAAATGGGTCGTGGATGGGGGTATTCCAGCATGACAATGACCCAAAACACACGGCCAAGGCAACAAAGGAGTGGCTCAAGAAGAAGCACATTAAGGTCCTGGAGTGGCCTAGCCAGTCTCCAGACCTTAATCCCGTAGAAAATCTGTGGAGGGAGTTGAATGTTTGAGTTGCCAAACGTCAGCCTCGAAACCTTAATGACTTGGAGAAGATCTGCAAAGAGGAGTGGGACAAAATCCCTCCTGAGATGTGTGCAAACCTGGTGGCCAACTACAAGACACGTCTGACCTCTGTGATTGCCAACAAGGGTTTTGCCACCAAGTACTAAGTCATGTTTGGCAGAGGGGTCAAATACCTATTTCCCTCATTAAAATGCAAATCAATTTATAACATTTTTGAAATGCGTTTTTCTGGATTTTTTAAATGTTATTCTGTCTCTCACAGTTCAAATAAACCTACCATTAAAATTATAGACTGATAATTTCTTTGTCAGTGGGCAAACGTACAAAATCAGCAGGGGATCCAATACTTGTTTCCCTCACTGTAGGTGTTCCTCCAGGTGAGATATGGCAGTGTGGAGTGTGATTCAGATTGCGTCATCTGTGGATCTGTTGAGGCAGTATGCGAATTGGAATGGGTCTAGGGGGTCCGGGAGGATGCTGTTGATTTGAGCCATGACCAGCCTTTCAAAGCACTTCATGGCTACCGACGTGAGTGCCATGGGGCGGTAATCATTTAGGCAGGTTACCATCACTTCCTTGGGCACAGGGACTATGGTGGACTGCTTGAAACATGTAGGTATCACAGACTTGGTCAGGGAGAGGTTGAAAATGTCAGTGAAGACCCTCGACAGTTGGTCCGCGCATGCTTTGAGTACACATTCTGGTAATCCATCTGTCCCAGCGGCTTTGTGAATGTTGACCTTTTTAAAGGTTTTGTTCACATCGGCTACCGAGAGCGTTATCACACAGTCATCCAGAACAGCTGGTGCTCTTGTACATGCTTCAGTGTTGCTTGCCTCGAAGCGAGCATAAAAGGCATTTAGCTTGTCTGGTAGGCTCGCATCACTGGGCAGCTCACGTCTGGGTTTCCCTTTGTAGTCCATAATAGTTTTCAAGCCCTGCTACATCCAACGGGCGTCAAAGCCTGTGTAGTAGGATTCAATCTTAATCCTATATTGATGCTTTGCTTGTTTGATGGTTCGTCTGAGGGCATAGCGGGATTTCTTATAAGCGTCCGGATTAGTCTCCCGCTCCTTGAAAGCGGCAGCTCTAGCCTTAAGCTCGATGCAGATGTTGCCTGTAATCCATGGCTTCTGGTTGGGATATGTACATACAGTCACTGTGGGGACGACGTCATCGATGCACTTATTGATGAAGCTGCTGACGGAGGTGGTGGATTCCTCAATACCATTGGATTAATCCCAGAACATATTCCAGTCTGTGCTAGCGAAACAGTCCTGTAGTGTAGCATCTGCGTCATCTGGCCACTTCCGTATTGACCAAGTCACTGGTAATTCCTGCTTTAGTTTTTGCTTGTAAGCAGGAATCAGGAGGATAGAATTATGGTCAGATTTGCCAAATGGAGGCCGGGAGAGTGCTTTGTATGCATCTCTGTGCGTGGAGTAAAGTGACATGTGACATGCTGGTAAAAATGTGGTAAAACTGATTTAAGTTTGCCTGCATTCAAGTTCCCGGCCACTAGGAGCACTACTTCTGGGTGAGCATGTTCTTCTTTGCTTATGGCCTTATACAGTTGGTTGAGAGTGGTCTTAGTGCCAGCTTCATTTTGTGGTGGTAAATAGATGGCTACGAATAATACAGATGATAACTATCTTGGTAGATAATGTGGTCTGCAGCTTCTCATAAGGGACTCTACCTCAGGCGAGCAATACCTCGAGACTTCTATAATATTAGACATCGCGCACCAGCTGTTATTGACAAAAAGACACGTCTTACCAGAGGTAGCATCTCTGTTCTGCTGTTGCATGGAAAATCCCACTAGCTCTATAATGTCCGTATCTTTGTTCAGCGACGTCTCGCTGACACATAAGATGTTACAGTTTTTAATGTCTCGGTGGTAAGATAATCTTAATAGTAGGTCATCAATTTTATTTTCCAATGATTGCACGTTAGCGGGGAAGAATGGAAGGCATTGGGAGTTTACTCGGTTGCCTCGGGATTCTCAGAAGGATCCTCGATCTGCGTCCCCTTTCCCGGCGTCTTTTCTTCACGCCAAAGGCGTGGATCTGGGCCTGTTCCACTGAAAGCAGGATATCCTTCTCATCGGACTCGTTAAAGGAAAAAGTTTCTTCCAGTCCGCGGTGAGTAATCCCTGTTCTGATGTCCAGAGACTTTAGGTCATAAGAGACGGTAGCAGCAACATTATGTACACAATAAGTTCATTAATAAGTTACACAAAACGCAAAAAAAAAATCAGCCATGTTCTTCGGTGCCATCATAACTACTGTTATGAATGTTTACCAGCGTGCATCATCTGAGTGAGAGCGTCTCTCCATACTATTAAACCTCAAGCTTCCTCCCTCCCCATTCTACTTCCCTGTTCAGCATGGATACAGAAGCCTGAAAGTTTCAGAGAGTCGGAGGGAAGCCAATTCAAGCTATTTAGCCAATAAGGCAGCCAGTTAGCCAGTCATTCAGACGGCCCTGAGTGAGGCACTGTCCCAAGCTCATTAGACCTGAGAGTGTTCTCCTCTTTCAAATGGCCAATATGTTCCTGATTGGCCTGCTCAGCCTACATGGGATTAGAAAATACTTTTACCATCAGTGGCAGAAATATACAACAACCCCCTCCCTCCCCTTCCCCCCTCTAACTAAATCCCAGAAGGAACATTATTTCCCCTCTTAGCACTGCAATTGTCTTGGCTCCATACAGAGACATCACCTTGTTCCAGTTCGGCTCCTCTGCCATTGTTTCTACAGGCAACACCCATTCCATATTGCTAGAAGGACAATCTATCCCCAGCTATGCTATGGAGGACGTTTTTACCTCATGTTATCAATGGTAATAAAATGTGAAAGGATGCCAAATTTCCAGATCTGATTGGTTTTGATGGCGTCTGGCTAACAAGTAGTTTTGTTTTGGTCCACAGTGACATATGAGACAACTGTGATGAGCCCTGTAAATCTACACTCATTATCTCTGCTCTGTTGCTCTGACAGATACGTAATTGGTGATCATCTACAATGAGTCCAGGCTACCAAATAATGTTTCCATGACTCCCATCACAGAGAAACCCCTCTCTGGTTGCCAGAATCAGAGATGAATAAATGTCTGTTGATTTCTGCTTGGTTTTGCATAATTTGCACCGCAATAGAAATCACAAGCTAAATAATCTTCGATATATATATATATTATTATTATATAATTCTCCTTTTTTCAGGTCAACATCATAAACAAATTGTAGATATGTGCATACATTTGAATTCTAAAATGAAACAAGGTAACATAAAATATGGCATTACCAACAAACACCAAAACAAAACAAAAACACGCAAAAACAATAAGAAGGATACATTCCCTTTCAGTTCTCTGCTCTTCATTTTTAATTAATTTATCATTTTCCTTACATGCCTTTAATAATTTGACTGTCGCAAAATGTGTGGCTGTAGTATGTAAATGATCAAATACCCCTACCAGAGTATAGAGGCCTTACAATAAAAATAACAAAATTATTATTTCATACAAGAAAGCGACCAGGGTCCGGTTGACCCGTAGATTCATATAATTCTTATATTGACACTTCTTAGGGTCTGCAAGATTAGGGGAAGAGATAGCAAAAAGAGGTCCCATATTGTATAGAAATCGCCTTCCTTGTTCCTGAATATAGCACATTTTTTCCTGTGGTAACATTTGAAAGATCCCACAACACCACTGATTTATTGTTGGTGGCTGGTCTTTTATCCAGTTAAGGAGAAGGCATTTGCTTGTCACAAAGAGTCATTTTTTAAGAAGTATTGAGCTGTGCTAAGGTAAGTGAGGGCCTGTTCCCGATAACACCCCCCAAAAAATAGCCATGTGTCCATTCTTCTAGAATATATGAACATGTCCTCCAGCTCCATTTTGAAATTTGCCCAGAACATTTTAATTAATGGGCAAGTCCAAAACAGGCAAGCTGAATCATGATGGTCTCAATCACTATAATCCATTTATCAGATTTGTAAAAGTAATTCTAGAAAACATTTTACCTCACAGGAGTGCTTGCCAAGAAGACAGTAGCTTCATCGTCTGACTGTCTTTCTCTTCTCCACAGCTCTATCAGCTCATTTCAGAGTGTGTGAACCATACTCCGACCACAAGGGGCGCTATCACTTTGGTTTCCATTGCCCTCGCCTTTCCGACAACAAGACCTACATGTTCTGCTGTCACCACAACAACACTGCCTTCAAGTACTGCTGCAACGAGACTGAGTTCCAGACGGTCATGCAGGTCAACCTGACTACCACCACAGACGGCTTCAAACACAAGTGGGTCATATTCAGGTTTTAGTAGTGAATATATAGAGTAGTACTTTTCCTTATCCGTTAGTAAGCTAATTATTGTGATTCTATGATACGGTTTAATGTTATTCTAAAATGGTACTGACACTAGCTTGAGTGAATATCTAAAGAACATGTCAAAAGTTTATCTGTAAGGAAACGGCCAACAGTTTCATACTCAAGATTTAGACATTTCAAAGACTTTTGCGCAGAGAAAAAAAGCCCTGGCCTTTAAATGTTAGTGATTGATAAGCCGTTGGCTCCCTCGACAATATCCCACTCATTGACACCATTTGCCTGGTGCTCAAAGGGCACGTTGACGTTGATCTTCTCCTACTGTACAGAGAGAATCACAACCAAAGTAAAAGAGCTGAAGCGTTGTTACTGAGTTTGTGAGTGGGCTGCAGGCGGATGCCATCTCTCAGCAGAGTTGGATATAGTACTTGAGCGTATTGTCTTATACTATTAAAAACAAAAAATGTTGTTTTAAGTGAGAGGTAGGCATTGGTCTGAAGCCAAAAAAGTGAATTCACATGATCACCACAATACGTACTTCACCCATGCTCTACCAAGGTTTTCCAGCAAACAGCTTTGACCTACTACAGTAGCTCTGTTGGTCTATTGTATTTCCCAAAATTTGTAAGCAGGTTGCTTAGGATTCAAACCTTCTCAAATAGCCTAATTCCTAGAGGAGGTGCTCCCAAAATAATGTTACTTGTACCGCATACAGGGTAAAGTATTGCATTCTTCCCAACCCAAACAAAATATTATCCCATTCCACTAACTTTTCAAGCTTTTTTTTATTTTATGAAAGCAAGCTTTGCTTTTATACTTACAACCACCAGGCTTGATTGAGCTGTTTTGTTTTGTAGTAATGTGGTGCCTGCCTGTACTTCCTTAAACTTTTATTTTAACAGTACATTCAATGAAAAATAAATGTATTTTTGGGCAAATATAAAAACAGGAGGTGGTGTGTTCGACACAGTCACTAATATAGATACTGTACAGAGGTCTATAGAGCCTGTCTGCATTCCTGATTTCTGTAACCATTAGCTTACCTGCGTAATATTAACATAAACTCAGAACCAGTTGTTTTTTAAACATGGTCCTGTTTTATCAATTGATGTGCTGAACAGTTCATTACCTCTGTCAAATTACCGTGTAGTTCAAATATATGCGTGTAATTGTATTTTAGCAATAAAGATGATGACGCTTCAATAATACACATTTACATTAGGCCTATGTCTAAAGATACTTACAGCCTAATGTCAAAAGTCTGGACACACCTACTCATTCAAGGGTTTTTCTTTACTTTTACTATTTTCTACATTGTAGAATAATAGTGACGACATCAAAACTATGAAAAAACACATATGGATCATGTAGTAACCAAAATAGTGTTAAACAAATCCAAATATATTTTAAATGTTAGATTCTTCAAAGTAGCCATCCTTTGCCTTGATGACAGCTTTTTACACTCTTGCCATTCCATCAACCAGCTTCATGAGGAATGCTTTTCCAACAGTCTTGAAGGAGTTCCCATATATGCTGAGCACTGCTTTTCCTTCACTTTGCAGTCCAACTCATCCCAAACAATCTCTATTGAGTAGAGGTCAGGTGATTGTGGAGGCCAGGTCATCTGATGCAGCACTCGATCACTCTCCTTCTTGGTCAAATAGCCCTTACACAGGCCGGAGGTGAGTTTTGAGTCATTGTCCTAAGCTAATTATAGTCCCACTAAGCGCAAACCAGATGGGATGGCGGATCACTGCAGAATGCTTTGGTAGCCATGCTGGTTAAGCGTGCCCTAAATTTTAAATTAATCACTGACAGTGTCACCAGCAAAGCACCATCACACCTCCTCCCCCACGCTTCACGGTGGGAACCACACATGCAGAGATCATCCGTTCACCTACTCTGCGTCTCAAAAAAAAATTGTCTCACAAAAATCTCAAAATTGGACTCCTCAGACCAAAGACAGATTTCCACCAGTCTAATGTCCATTGCTCGTGTTTCTTGGCCCAAGCAAGTCTCTTCTTATTATTGGTGTCCTTTAGTATTGGTTTCTATGCAGCAATTCGCCCATGAAGGTCTGATTCACTCAGTATCTTCTGAAAAGTTGATGTTGAGATGTGTCTGTTACTTGAACTCTGTGAAGCATTTATTTGGGCTGCAATTTCTGAGGCTGGTGACTCTAATGAGCTTATCCTCTGCCGCAGAGGTAACTCTGGGTCTTCCTTTCCTGTGGTGGTCCGCATGAGAGCCAGTTTCATCATAGCGCTTGATGGTTTCTGCAACTGCATTTGAAGAAACTTTCTATGTTCTTGAAATGTTCCACATTGACTGACGTTCATGTCTTAAAGTAAAGTAATGATGGAATGTTGTTTCTCTTTGCTTATTTGAGCTGTTCTTGCCATAATATAGACTTGGTCTTTTACCAAATAGGGCTCTCTTCTGTATACCACCCCTACCTTGTCAAAACACAACTGATTGGCTCAAACGCATTAAAAGCAAAGAAATTAACAGGCAAACCTGTTAATTGAAACTACCTCATGAAGCTGGTTGAGAGAATGCTAAGAGTGTGTAAAGCTGCCCATATGATTCCATATGTGTTATTTCATAGGTTGGAAGACTTCACTAGTATTCTAAAATGTAGAAAATAGTAAAATACAGAAAAACCCTTGAATGTGTAGGTGTGTCCAAACTTCTGACGGGTACTGTATTTATACATAATTTTAATAGCATGTCACTGTAAAGTCCATTATCCCTCTGAAGAGTATGAATTAAGCTGTTTGAATCAACCTGCCTACACATTATTGGAAATACAAAAGACCAAAAATAGCTACTGTAGTAGGTCAAAGCTGTGTGCTGGAAAACATTGGTGGAGTACGTATTGTGGTGCTCATGTAAATTTCCTTTCTTTTTCTGCTTTAGACCACTGCCTACTTCTCACTTAAAAATTGGCTTTTACACTGGACGTTGATTATACATTATACATTGTAATACAGAAAAACACAGCAATGAAAGTGATCAAAAAAACTCAAATATACCCTGAGCTTTCTTAAATCTCTTAGAAAAAGGACAGACCATAGCTGCAAGAAGTAGTTTGGGGGTGGTGGTGCTACAGAATTTTTTTTTGCCCCCACTGAAGGCGTCAATATCTGCTAATATAGGACTAGTTAAGGCCCAGTGGGGGGGGAAAAATCACTAAATGTGTTTGAGCATTTATCAGCGTTTGTAACTTGAGTCTGATAATTATCTGTACAAAACAGTTAATCTGATAATAATTGTGGAATATTAAAATACTTGTTTGATACAGTTAAAGTTGGAAGGCAAATACATTTAAACTCAGTTTTACACAATTCCTGACATTTAATCCTAGTAAAAATTCCCTGTCTTTGGTCAGCTAGGATCACCACTTTCTTTTAAGAATGTGAAATGTCAGAATAATAGTAGAGATAATTAATTTCAGCCTTTATTTCTTTCATCACATTCCCAGTGGGTGAGAAGTTTACATACACTCAATGAGTATTTGGTAGCATTGCCTTTAAATTGTTTAACTGGGTCAAATGTTTTGGGTTGCCTTCCACACGCTTCCCACAATTTTGGCCCATTCATCCTGACAGAGCTGGTGTAACTAAGTCAGGTTTTTAGGCCTCCTTGCTCGCACACGCTTTTTCAGTTGTGCCCACACATTTTCTATAGGATTGAGGTCAGGGCTTTGTGATGGCCACTCCTATACCTTGACTTTGTCGTCCTTAAGCCATTTTGACACAACTTTGGCAGTATACTTGTGGTCATTATCCATTTGGAAGACCCATTTGTGACCAGGCTTTAACTTCCTGACTGATGTCTTGAGATGTTGCTTCAATATATCCACATAATTTTCCAGCCTCATGATGCCATCTATTTTGTGAAGTGCACCAGTTCCTCTTGCAGCAAAGCACCCCCACAACATGATGCTGCCACCCACATGCTTCACGGTTGGGATAGTGTTCTTTGTCGCGCAAGCCTCCCCCTTTTTCCTCCAAACATAACAATGGTCATTATGTCCAAACAGTTCTATTTTTGTTTCATCAGACCAGGGGACATTTCCCCAAAAAGTACGATCTTTGTCCCCATGTGCAGTTGCAAACCGTAGTCTGGCTTTTTTATGGCAGTTTTGGAGCAGTGGCTTCTTCCTTGCTGAGCGGCATTTCAGGTTATGTCGATATAGGACTCGTTTTACTGTGGATATAGATACTTTTGTACCTGTTTCCTCCAGCATCTTCACAAGGTCCTTTACTGTTGTTCTGGGATTGATTTGCACTTTTCGCACCAAAGTACGTTCATCTCTAGGAGACAGAACACGTCTCCTTCCTGAGCGGTATGACGGCTTCGTGGTCCCATGGTGTTTATACTTTCGTACTATTGTTTGTACGAATGAACGTGGTACCTTGAAGTGTTTGGAAATTGCTCCCAAGGACGAACCAGACTTGTGGAGGTCAGCAATTATTTTTCTGAGGTCTTGGCTGATTTCCTTTTATTTTCCCATGATGTCAAGCGAAGAGGCACTGAAGGTAGGCCTTGAAATACATCCACAAGTACACCTCCAATTGACTCAAATTATGTCAATTAGCCTATCAGAAGCTTCTAAAGGCATGACATCATTTTCTGGAATTGTCCAAGCTGTTTAAAGGCACAGTCAACTTAGTGTATGTAAACTTCTGACCCACTGGAATTGTGATAGATTATTTCAATTATAATTCACTCTGTCTGTAAACAATTGTTGGAAAAATTACTTGTCATGCACAAAGTAGATGTCCTAACCGATTTGCCAAAAGTATAGTTTGTTAACAAGAAATGTGTGGAGTGGTTGAAAACGTGTTTTAATCAACCTAAGTGTATGTAAACTTCTGACTTCAACTGTGTATGTTTTCCAGTTTCTTGAAATACTTTGTAAATGCAACTTATTTCTACGTGAAAATTGAAATGGTCTATTCGTTCCTTTTCCATTTTAGTAGACATTCTTATCTAGAGCAACTTACAGGAGTGAGGGCATACTTTTTCATACTGGTCCCCCGTGGGAATCAAACCCACAACCATAGCGTTGCAGTAGTAAAGGCCAAATTCAATATTTTATCAAATAATACAAAAATAATTACATTTGTTAGCTTAATAGAACCACACATCCCAACGGCTTAGACTTTTAGGGGTAAAAAAAACAAGAAAAAAAAAGAAAACAGTTGATGTATTGAAAACCGTTTCATTTTATCACACAGCTAACCAAATTACCAAGCATGCCATTTTCTTTTGACATCGGACAGGTTGCGCAAGCAAATTATCATTATGATGTGGTTTTACCTGGATGCTTCGTGTACAACCTGCCCCCCAGTTACTTTTTACTTGTGGATGGCGACTTCAGGTTTTCGTGAACACATCGAAAAGTTACTTGACTCTGTGTTGACCAGTCATCGCAAATTTGGATTATCATGACCAGAAGAACATTTTATTGACAAAGGAGCACACTGAATTAATACGTAAGGTAAGGGCTAGAATTAGCACTGGATCTCTGGCGTGTGCATGTGTTATAAATTAGCAGTGTGGCAGTTTTTCTAAAGTTCCCAAGGTTTGGTGTATCTAACTAGCTATAATAGAAGCCAAGGAAGTTCTCTAGTTAATTTTTTGTTGCTCTGATTACACATAAGTGTCCAGGTCAGCAGTTTACTTCAGTTTACTTCTTTATGAAAAACCTTGGCAGGGTCGTGTTTCAGAGGACGCATGGCTCTCGACTTTCGCCTCTCCCGATTCCGTATGAAAAAGGGGTAAAAGTACACACAAAAAATACAAAATAAGGTCACCTTATGTGCAATATAACCTCGTTTTAATTGGACGTCTAGAATTTGAGCTAGGTTTGGGGGAAAATTTGTCTAATGACCATATAATGCTAATGGCACGTCAAACGTCCGGTATAGTGGTTCTTGGTAGAGAGATAACGTAAACTCACGTAAACTCGTACATCGCCTTGGTCCCTACAATTGACCTTATTTTAGCGTCCCAAAAACGTAATACTTCCAGATCATCTGTAATGTCAATACCATTGTAAAGCACAATTTCTCCCCTTTCCAACAGAATCAATTACATGACCTAAACGCTGCCCGTTACTGCATAATTCAAGCAGGCAATGAACCCCGTCGGGTCTTTTTAAAAATGGCGGGTGGGGAAGCAAAACTAATGTGTGATAGTGAGAAGGAGGGATGTTGTGTGGGAAAATAGCTTTTTTCACTCGATCTGTCCTACTTTATCACCTTATCGCCTCTAAAATGTAAATAAAACACTATAAAGAGTTTATATAATGTATCATTACATACCTATTTGAAGGTTTGTGTCGAATTTGAATCGGGTTGTTAGGGCGGTGCTAAAGTGATCTTAGAAGTAAACAGCGGCTTTCAGAATGATGATCGCATCCCCCCTTACCCCCGTCACTGTCCATTTTTGGTTTTTAAACGATGAGAGAAGTGCTACACCTGGTGGAGAGAGATTGTAAGACAGAAATAGTTTCTTTATGCGTGCTGTACGTTATGTTTTTTTTCAACTTTTCTCCAATACTATGGAGCCATTACCATGTCAATCAACACTTGAATAGAAACCTAGTTCACACCAACGATTTTGAAGTCAACACAGTCGCTACAGTCCCATTAGTTTTCTTTGTAGTGGTGCGGTTGTTGCGGTTATGCACATTTGTACGGAATGGGGTGAGTTAACGTTATTTGGTTTACATATGATGGTAGGGCGATTTGATTTTAACATTGAGCTTCAACCAATGCGTACTATATATAATATACTACAACACACTACACTAATCTAAGTAGACACACTAACATAGATAGACTTGAAGACAAATCTCTATGGAGACCGACAGCTCTGTTTGCAGCAATCGAGTGGAACTCAGGAAGAGAAGAGACATCCCGTAGTGTGTATAGGAGCACCGTATGAGGACACTGACAGACAGAAACACAGACTCTGTCAGAGCTCTCTCTCTCTTTTATTCTGTCTGTCTCTCCTCTAATACCCTGTCAGCGGGGTGCTCTCTGAGACCAGTTACACATTCCCTTCGGCAGGCCAGGATATTTCATCTAGTGGCTGATGGGAGGCCATTTCCACCTCCTCCCCTCTGGACTGCAGAGTTGAAGTGGTGATATTTACCATTGGCCTCAGATTAAACTGGTCATAGATCTGTGTCTGGGACTCTGAGCATCATGGCTAAAGTGTTACGGGCATGAGAGTGTTAATAGGCTATTCTATTACTGCGGACAGTGATTGGACCAGTCACTGGGATTAGCAAATTATTACTTTATGTGTATTTATTAGGAAATTCTTAGTGTCTGTGTCATGATCAGTCTCAGCTATTTGTCCTTTCATTTTGGCTTGTTTAACGTTGTCTGACATTTGTTTCTGATGGCTGTCCAAACAGTTAGGTTTGCTTACTCTAAGGTTAAATCAAATGCACTGCTGGAAGGATGCCCTGCTGCTCTTAAATAGACAAATGTACACATCACCACAGACTAAACCATGCAAACAGCTATATGTCAGCTATATGTCACACAGGCACAAGGGGAGGTGAGGAGAGGTAAACATGGTTTTCATATGGGTTTGAGTGCAGTTGCAAAGCAAGTACAACGATAGAATCATTCTAAATGGTTTTGTGAAATATCCACAACCATCCAAGGAAATGATTGGAAAAGCCCATTATTCATTAGTCTCCCCAAAATAAGGAATGGTGTTCCCTCCAAATAATCACTCTCACTTGAAAGCAGTAATATAATAATATTATCCTCTGTCTAATTCTCTTTCAGGGTCAGAGAGATAATTTAAAGCTGACTGATGCTGAGTTCTGAAATCTGATAGGACCCAATCCCCTTCCTGTCTGAACTCTGATAGGACCCAATCCCCTTCCTGGGTAGTCATTTCTCTAATGCACAGCTCTGTTCCATAAAAATAAAAATAAAAAAGTATAAAGAAATATATTACAAGTGTCGTTCACAACGCTGTTCATCAAGGTATTATCACGCTTTAAGGTATGACCGAGGTGCAGACAGTGTTGAAGAAACTAAAGTTTATTCTTTAAAACAGGGGTAGGCAAACAGGTCAAGGCAGGTAGGGGTCAATAATTCAGAGAGGGTGTAAGGCACCGGAACAGCAGGCGGGTCAGGGTCAGGTCAGGTAGGGGTCAATAATCCAGAGAGGGTGTAAGGCACTGGAACAGCAGGTGGGTCAGGGTCAGGTCAGGTAGGGGTCAATAATCCAGAGAGGGTGTAAGGCACTGGAACAGCAGGCGGGTCAGGGTCAGGTCAGGTAGGGGTCAATAATCCAGAGAGGGTGTAAGCCACTGGAACAGCAGGCGGGTCAGGGTCAGGTCAGGTAGGGGTCAATAATCCAGAGAGGGTGTAAGGCACTGGAACAGCAGGCGGGTCAGGGTCAGGTCAGGTAGGGGTCAATAATCCAGAGTGTCAGGCAGGAAAGGTAAAAAACAGGAAACTAGAAAACAGGAACTATAGGAAAGACAGAAGCAAGGGAAAACGCTGGTAGGTTTGAACAAACAAAACAAATTGGCAGAAAACACAGGTATAAGTACTGTGGGGATAATGGGGAAGATCGGTGACACCTGAAGGTGGGTGGAGACAAGCACAAGGACAGGTGAAACAGATCAGGGCGTGACAGATATACTGTAATTGGAAACTATTTGCAGACATTTACCGTACAGGTGATTTATGGAGCGGAGCGTGAATCTGAAGAAAGTGCTAATGTGGACCCCACAAATCCTTATGGAGTGTGAAATGCATTAATAAATGTGTTGGGATGAAAAACTGGGACCAACGTTTTGAAAAGAGAGATTTATTAAGATGGATAGGCAATTAGAATCACCCTTTACAGCTCAGGAACACTTTCTTAAACATAATATATGTTTACCTAAAATATGCTTAAAATGCATACAAAAAAGGGGAATACATTCTCACTTTCTCTATTTCCCCTATCGCTCCTCTACAGTAACTACACAGCCCTGGTGGGAGTGTGGATCTATGGCTTCTTCGTCATGGTGCTGCTAGCCCTGGACTTCCTCTACTACTCGGCCATGAACTATGAGCTGTGTCGGGTTTACCTGGAGAAGTGGGGTCTGGGTGGGCGCTGGCTGAAGAAAGCCAGGAGCCAGTGGCACCAGCCAGTCCCAGGAGAGGAGACTGAGACCCAGGCACAGACCCAGGGTCACCCCATGGCCCTCAGCCACCAGCACCCCAGACACAGCCTCAGAGGAGAGGACCAGAGCCCCACGAACCCTAGCACGCCCCCACCGTCTGGTGAGTCACTCTGTTGCCAGCATTCAGTGGATGTCCACTCAGACTCATTGTGCATTATATACATGTCTACACTATTACATTGTACTGTATGGACTAGAGGTCGACTGATTAATCGGAATGGCCGATTTTTATTTTTACACCTTTATTTATTTAACTAGGCAAGTCAGTTAAGAACACATTCTAATTTTCAATGACGGCCTAGGAACGGTGGGTTAACTGCCTTGTTCAGGGGCAGAATGACAGATTTTTACCTTGTCAGCTCAGGGATTCAATCTTGCAACCTTACGGTTAACTAGTCCAACACTCTAACCCCCTGCCTTACATTGCACTCCACGAGGAGCCTGCCTGTTACGCAAATGCAGTAAGAAGCCAAGGTAAGTTGCTAGCTAGCATTAAACGTATCTTATAAAAAACAATCAATCAATCATACTCACTAGTTAACTACACATGGTTGATGATATTACTAGTTTATCTAGCGTGTCCTGCGTTGCATATAATCGATGCGGTGCGCATTCGCGAAAAAGGACTGTCGTTGCTCCAATGTGAACCTAACCATAAACATCAATGACTTTCTTAAAATCAATACACAAGTATATATTTTTAAACCTGCATATTTAGTTAATATTGCCTGCTAACATGAATGTATTTTAACTAGGGAAATTGTGTCACTTCTCTTGCAACAGAGTCAGGGTATATGCAGCAGTTTGGGCCACCTGGCTCGCTGCGAACTGTGTGAAGACTATTTCTTCCTAACAAAGACAGCCAACTTTGCCAAACGGGAGATGATTTAACAAAAGCGCATTTGTGAAAAAAGCACAATCGTTGCACGACTGTACCTAACCATAAACATCAAGCCTTTCTTAAAATCAACACACAGAAGTATATATTTTTAAACCTGCATATTTAGCTAAAAGAAATCCAGGTTAGCAGGCAATATTAACCAGGTGAAATTGTGTCACTTCTCTTGCGTTCATTGCACGCAGAGTCAGGGTATATGCAACAGTTTGGGCCGCCTAGCTCATTGCGAACTAATTTGCCAGAATTTTACGTAATTATGACATAACATTGAAGGTTGTGCAATGTGACAGGAATATTTAGACTTATGGATGCCACCCGTTAGATAAAATACAGAAAGGTTCCGTATTTCACTGAAATAATAAATCTTTTGTTTTCGAGATTATAGTTTCCGGATTCGACCATATTAATGACCTAAGGCTCGTATTTCTGTGTGTTATTATGTTTGAATTAAGACTGATTTGATAGAGCAGTCCGACTGAGCGATGGTAGGCACCAGCAGGCTCGTAAGCATTAATTCAAACAGCACTTTCGTGCGTTTTGCCAGCATCTCTTCGCAATGCTTCAAGCATTGAGCTGTTTATGACTTCAAGCCTATCAACTCCCGAGATTAGGCTGGTGTAACCGATGTTAAATGGCTAGTTAGTTAGCGGGGTGCGCGCTAATAGCGCTTCAAACTTCACTCGCTCTGAGACTTGCTCTGCATGGGTAACGCTGCTTCGAGGGTGGCTGTTGTCGATGTGTTCCTGGTTCGAGCCCAGGTAGGAGCGAGGAGAGGGACGGAAGCTATACTGTTACACTGGCAATACTAAAGTGCCTATAAGAACATCCAATAGTCAAAGGTATATGAAATACAAATGGTATAGAGAGAAATAGTCCTATAACACCTATAATAACTACAACCTAAAACTTCTTACCTGGGAATATTGAAGACTCGTGTTAAAAGGAACCACCAGCTTTCATATGTTCTCATGTTCTGAGCAAGGAACTTAAACGTTAGCTTTCTTACATGGCACATATTGCACTTTTACTTTCTTCTCCAACACTTTGTTTTTGCATTATTTAAACCAAATTGAACATGTTTCATTATTTTTTTGAGGCTAAATAGATTTTATTGATGTATTATATTAAGTTAAAATAAGTGTTAATTCAGTATTGTTGTAATTGTCATTATTAAAAATGTAAAAAAATTAATTGGTTGATTAATCGGTATCGGCCTTTTTTGGTCCTCCAATAATCGGTATTGGTATCGGCGTTAAAAAATCATAATCGGTCGACCTCTAGTATGGACATAGAGTTGTCAGGGTCAGGACACCAACACATTCAAAATGTTTCTGTGTTATTTTGCTGGAAGGCATAGATGGGGCAGAGAGGACAATTGCTGATGATCTCATTCTGAACAGCAAAAGCACGAGGGAGCCTATCACATTCTCCCTCGGGGTTCATCACCTTACGTTGTCTCATCCTCATTATGTCTCGTAGAACGGTACGATGTTGCTAAGGGAAAGTTACCATAGCAGACCATCAGAGCAACATGTCTCCATAAGGAGAGGTTTGGTATCTCCAGCAGCAGTCCTTCCTCCCCCATCAGCTGCGTAGGCTGACAGGGAATCTGAACCACTGAGCCTCCCCACACACTCACGTACTCACCTGCTGTAACCTTTCCCGCAAACACACACGCATATATAAACGTACACACACACACACACACACATATATAGACCTACACACACACACACACACACACACACACACACACACACACACACACACACACACACACACACACACACACACACACACACTACACACACACACACACACACAGCTACCTACCCCCCCCCCACACACACACACAACACACTCACACAGACAGACATACACGCTTGTGCCAGCTCTTCCCACACACACTCCTATGCTCTCTCCATTTCTCCCCCCACACACACGCAAGGACCTGCTCGATACCATACACTTGCCCAACATGCCCCTTCAGTCACTCGCACCACTCGGAGAGAGGAGAAAAGTGAGAGACAACTAAATACTGTAGTACCTTTGGGACACACATCAAGCCTTGACACACATATCTATCATCAAAGCATTCAAAGAACAGCTGGATCAAACACTGTCAGAACAAACTAAATCTTTGGCTAAAAAAGTAAATTATTCAATTATTCAAACCGATCTCTGTCTCAGATGTTCTCTAGAGGTCCAGGAGCTGGCTTATAGATAGACTTACCTTACCTTACCTTACCTTACCTTACCTTACCTTACCTACCTCTGGGCCAAGCCATCTCTCTGACTGTCTATGATAACTTAATGAGGGCAGGGATATGACAAATGGGTTTGTGGCCGTGCCAGACCATGACAGCCAGATTCTGACAAAGACAGAGGAGCTTGGCAGTGGAAGGGGATCCTGGGGCTATTTTAGTGGTGTGCCTAACTACCTAATGCCTAACTACCACTGGGACATGTCCACAGAGACACATGTCCATAGCACTTGTCGTATTGATGAATATATGCCTAATTAGAACCTGCCATGATCGAGGAGTTCAGATACTATCTGTCCTAGTGGTGAATACATGCTTTAAAGCCCCCATGCAGTCTTTTTTCATAATCATAATTATCATAATTTTCACAATTTCAGAGTGATATATCAACCTCATGGTGTGGAAATATAAAAATAAATAAAACAGGAAAATCAAGTTGTTAACAGCACTGCCCCTTTAACTACAACGTTAGATGTCGGTTCAGTCTGAGAAGCCTCATCAACTTCAACCAGGGCTACTTGACCCCTACAGGCAACAGCCCAACTTCAGACAAATCATGGGGTCTTTGAAAGTGGATCAGAATTGGGTCAGGAATAAGGTGTTGTGATGGATGATTGACAGTCAGTGCTTTGCGTTGTGACTCTATAAGGTTGGTGTAGATTGCGTTGAGTTCTTTAACTTCACTATGAGCTTGTTCTGAATATTTTATCTATTTTATTTTGTCATTTGGGCTCCCGAGTGGCGCAGCGGTCTAAGGCACTGCATCTCAGTGCTAGAGGTTTCATTACAGACTCTGGTTCGATTCCAGGCTGTATCACAACCGGCTGTGATTGGGAGTCCCATAGGGCGGCGCACATTTGGCCCAGCGTCGTCCAGGTTAGGGTTTGGTCGGGGTAGGTGTCATAATAAATAAAAATAGGTTCTTAACTGACTTTCCTAGTTAAATAAAGGTTAAAAACATTTTAAAAAATGGAGACCAGGCTTACTCTGGCTTTGCTTTCTGTAAACATTCATTAGTATGATATTTTCATAATAATGTACAAAGTTATGAATGAAAAATGATGCTCTCTTCCAAATGACAAAAAAACATTGAGATGACAGAGAACAAAGGCTCCGTTCAATCAAAAGCTGTTTTTCTGGGATGAGGTTAAAATAACATTACTATTGTCTTACACTGAAAACTCTATGACCAGTTGTGACTTAATAGCTTCCAGAATTTGTTGTCCAAACAACACGTCGTCATCATCAGATGGCCTTGAGTTCAGTTGCGAGGGACAGAGCTGTATCCCCAGGGTCAGGGAGGATGATGGGTGATGGCTGAGAATTAGACATATGTTTGTTGGCATCTCCAATACTTTTTAAAGTACAAGTATCAGATAATTTCGCTGTATCTACTTCCTCTTGTGGAGGAATTGCAGCCTGGCAAATGAATGAGTGGGAACACTGTTTGCCATAAGGCTACTTGAGAAGGCTGAAATGTGTGCACAGCCTTAGATCTGTTACGGGCTCTGTGTAGGCGGCCTGGGAATCTGATATTACTTTCTCTCCGTGGATAAATGCCCATTATAAAAAAAAAAAATCTGCTTAAACAAATACAGACGGCTTAACCAGGTACTGTGTGTTCTGGCTAAAGAGAAGAGACAACACGCATTGATCAGGAAAAGGAAAAAACAGCCATGTATTTACAGTAATCCGGTGAGTCCAATATAGATAACAGACAATGAATCCCCTTGTTTAAGTTTAACAAAGAATATGAATAGTGGGATCATGGCAGTATCGAGTACGCCATGATTGATAAGAAGCTGTGGCTTCTTAATTAGCTTTCTTTGCCATTTTGTGCACGGAGAGCACATGAGCACATTTTGACATTGTGGTCCACTGGAGACCTGGTAGCAAGCATTTCCACGGCAGTAAACACAGCTGTTCCTGGAAGCTCTGAGCACCACGCGATAAAAACACTCGTCGCACAGGAATGAAACGGGATGTCCGACTGACGGTTACAAAGTCTCAGGTCGGGTTAAAACGTCTGATTATTAAGGCCAGCTCTCTCTGCCCAGGGGCGGGGTGATACCTCCGAACTCTCTCGATACCCTCTTCGCCCCATGTCTGATGGACGCCGGAACAGAGGTCCTGGATTCAGTTTTTTTTATGTAGGCAGCCTTCTCTTCTCTATTATTACTGGTGCACTTCACATGCCCGTGATAATACAAACTTAGATGCTTCAGAGCATCGTAACAAAAGAGCTGAAATCCAATATCGTTTAATTCAGGTTTGACAACACAGTAAGAGACGATATGACTGCTAAAAGTTTTGGTGTGTAATGTGTCATATAAAAAAAAAAGTGAAAAATCCATTCCCCCTCTACAGTATGTTTGTTGATGGAATTAACAATACATGAGTGTATGCTGATTTGATGAGTGAGGATATGCCAGCTACACGAGCATTGACAGTGTGAAAACAGTGTAGGCAGCCAGCAACATTACATATCATATTAATACTGCATGGTGAAGATCTATTTCTACGGTGATCAACGCCAGGACAACTTGGCATCAGATCACAGCAACGTGGCCAAGCGCTATATACTACACCACCCACCTCCTGGGTGGTGCCTGCCTGCCCACCTGGCTGCTTCAAGAGGCCTGCACAGGTCAGCCAACCAGAGTGGTCCAAACAAGGTTGCATCTGTCATCACATTTACAGGCCCTGACTCAGAGCTGAGCCATCTGCTTGCTTGTCACCTAACAGCCATTTCCAGTCAGGTCTCTGTGACTGAGATATCATATTGGCAAGTCTGTCGCCTGGCAAATGGAGACTGGTTTATGATTCATCAGATGGTCAATGTCTGGTACATTGCTTTGATTGTACTTGACCATATGGCAGAATACACACCTACACCCACCTCACTTACAGTACCCATCTGCTTGCCAGTCTGCCAGAGCAGTGAGTGACACAATAATATCACACAGATACCACTCACTCATGCCAGATTCTTCCAGAAATATGCTTGATAGCTTCAAACAGCTTTCATGTATTTTTTTTGTTGTCCACAAGTGTCGTGATCAAGGCTTGTGTCTATTTCCTGCATATTCACACATTATCTTTGAACCACAACTTTAGCTGAAGTGTTTTGTGTGGTAATGACTGAGTAGTGAATAATTAAATCAAGTGAATGCTGTCTTGTGTTTGCAGGGTTGGGGAGTAACTGATTAAATGTAATTAGTTACATGTAATCAATCTGGTTACAAAAAAACTATCTGTAATCAGTTACGTTACCAGCAAAAATATTGTAATATTGAAAACTACATTATTACTTCTTGGAATACTTTGAAAGTCAGAAAGGATGTTTGCGAGGAAAGAATGCATAATGACACCTTTCTGTTTACCCAGTGACATTCAATTCAGCATTGGAAAAAAGCATACGTTTAATAGTTTGTTCCACCTGAGCGAGTCTGACCACAAGTCACAGACCACTATGACGACACACCAAATACACTTGATGGATCTTTTTTGTCCTCTTCTTCTAATGGCTCTTAAGGGGAAAGTAATCCAAAAACAACTGAAAGTAATCCGATTATTTTGAGTTGGTAATAGTGACTGTAATGGATTACATTTAGAAGGTAACCTACCTTTCCCTGTGCGTGTGTGTGTGTAGAGCAGCATGTCCAGGCCCTGTCCAATTAGAGAGTATCACTCTCCATATGGTGGCCTAATTCACATTTAAAAAATGCACAACACAACACAGCCTGGTGGAGAGGAATCATCAGGGAGGGGAATGGTTGTTGATTTTTCTTCCTTTCTTCACTTCAATTAAAAATAGATCACAACAATAACGATGTCTTGCATTTTTCCCCACTGGCCTTGTGCAATGCAAACAAGGAGAAGGCTGAGACTACAGTATATGTGGCTGGTTAATTTAGCTGGGTGATGGGTTCCATACTCCTGTTACAAGGGTTTTAATACTATGTCACTTTCCTTTTTGTTCCATTCAGACTGAAGCTGCGAGAGGATGAATGGACGGAGCAGCGATGTTGAGCAGAGCACGCCGCAGAAGATAGCACGGCTCCGACACCTGTTTCTGTCTGGCTGGACTATCTACACAGTAACATACCACAGGGTGGCTGTCCCTGCTGGAGCTAGCAGTTAGCTAATAGGACCTGCTCGCCTCCATTCCTCTAAACACCTCCACCACTGGACCAACAGAACCAGGCCAAAGGTCAACACTAGACTACTATGAAAGGTCCTGGCGAATGGAGCTGCTGCTACCCAAACACTGTTATGGAACAGGTCACAGGCACTGAAACTGACCATGAAGAACCCCTGCATGGGCTGGGGCTGTTCTACGAGGACGCCAATGGAAACTGAAAGCGCAACTGATCAACTGAACAAGGGGGGCTTTGTTTAATGTGTGTGTTTGAGTGTTGATTGTACTTTGTTGCTGTGTGGGGTTAAATTCAGTAGTAGTCAGAAGAGGTAGTGGGTGTATCTCTTGGTGATTTATTTAATGTCGACTAGTCAGGGACTTTTTACGAGTGGTAGACATTCTAGACGATTCACCATAATGCTTAGCATCTCTTTGGAGCTAAAATTAGGACATTGACTGGCTCAATCGCTGAGGATAGATATAATTGGACGGTGAAGTCTATGGAACAGACATATTAAAGCATAATGAACCTTAATTGAATAAGGTGGCCCCTCCCCTTCAAGTTACCCTGTCAGCTCAGCAATCAGGGAGAGTGGAGTGCTGACAAAATAATCACTTCAGTGGTTCCCACTGAAAGGTGTTACACTGCAAAAAAAAAAGTGAAATCTAAGCAAGTATAAATATCTTCTATTGAAACATCTTTCTTGTTTTTTCTAACCAAGCTAAATTATCTAACGTCAGTGGCAGATCATTTTATTTAGGCTTGCTTAAATGTCACTTTTTGCAGTGTAGTGCACAGGGAGGGGATAAAGCTCAACACTTCACTCATTTCTGACATGAACTTTCGTATTGATCCATAAAGTGCCATTTTTGTTGTGTTGGGAGGGGTGAGAGAATAAAGCATCTGTTCGGGTCAGCAGACTGGGAGGGGGATGGAGTGTGATGGGGGAAGACCAGGCGGTATATAATACTGTACCAGGGTATGTCTCTACTCACTCTCCTCACTCTAACCCAATTCTGGAGCTGTAATCTGTAACCAGCAGCTTAGCCGGAACATTATGTGCAGAGAATTCCTGCACTGTACACACCGTGCAGCAGGAAATACACTACAGGGTCATTGGTAGAGGCCAACCAAGAGGGCAGACCCATAAATGGTTCTCTGGGAGTTACTGGAAATACCACCAATACTCCTGAACAGCCACTAGGCAGGAGGAGCAGGACAACTATCCCCAAAATACTACCTGCCAATATACAACCTGCCAATTTATTCCAATGATTTAAATACATTGTTTTGTCAAGATCTAGCTTCATAAATTCTCTGAAGTGTGCAGGCCCCAAAAAAGAAAATGTTACCATCTTCTGTTACAACAATGACCACGGCTGGCAATATACACTGAGTGTACAAAACATGAAGAACTCTTTCCATGACAGAGTGACCAGGTGAAAGCTATGATCCCTTCTTGATGTCACTTAAATCCACTTCAATCAGTGTAGGTGAAGGGGAGGAGACAGGTTAAAGAATATTTTTTAAGCCTTGAGACAATTGAGACGTGCATTGTGTATGTGTGTCATTCAGAGGGTGACAAATGATTGAAGTGCCTTTGAACAGGGTATGGTAGGAGGTAGTAGGTGCCAGGCGCACCAGTTTGTGTCAACAACTGCAATGCTGCTGGGTTTTTCACGTTCAACAACTTCCTGTGTGCATCAAGAATGGTCCACCATCCAAAGGACATCCAGACAACTTAACACAACTGTGGGAAGCATTGGAGTCAACACGGGCCAGCATCCCTGTGGAACGCTTTCAACACCTTGTAGAGTCCATGCCACAAGGAATTGAGGCTGTTCTGAGGGGAAAAGGGGGCAGTGCAACTCAATAATAGGAAGGTGTTCCTAATGTTTGGTATACTCAGTGGGATCTCTTATGATTAGCAATAACGTTCAGATTTGGCCAGTTTGAGATAGTTAACTTCCGTATAGTCTAATTGCATGTTTGCTCCAGCAAACTTGTACCTTGTGCTGAGATACGATGCGCCCAACTGAAATAATTGGCCTGGACTGGAGAGCGGTGGAGGTGCTAATTGCGCTCTATCTCTTCGTCCTGCTTTCCTTCCTTTCTCTCTCTCTCTCTCTCCCCCCCCCCCCCCAGAAAGTGAGGCAGCATCAGCAACAAGGAGGCCCGGAGGAGCAGGAATTTTAAACAGCTTCTGCAGTACAAAAGGGGATTTAATTGGGCCTCAAAACAGGGGAATTGGCAGAGATCAGATGTGCTCGGGAACACACGTCTCCCCCGGAACCTCAGTGCTGTTTTGCTGTAACAAGGCTGTGAGCAGGGAATTCCCTTCCCATCGACAATATGTAGTGGTGATAACTAGGGTAATGCCCCTGCCCTAGCAGGCAGACATGTCATGTAGGCTACAGCCCAACAGTTGCCCCTCTTATCGTAGCAATGATAATGGGGAGCCAAACTGCAGCCCTCCCCAAACTGGAAGCCCAAACAAGCTCTGTGGTGTTGTTGTTTTACAAGGCAAATCTGACTTTCTGTTTTGCTTTCTTAACATGGACTTGACGTGACATAGTCAATATTGTAAGCATTGCTGTAAGGATGGCAGCGCACTTATGTTTTAGTCTTGAGGTTGCTGTAGTAACAGTTGCCTTACAGTGGATCTCCACTTGTGCACAGAAGCTTTGTAGTGATTGGTCGGTACCTCACTGTGGGTGTGGTGATGATGACCTGCACCACGTTCTGTCTATGTATTACCCACTAGAATGTACAGTTAGAAGCTGAATTGTTTCTGCACTTGTTAACTTTGTATTGTTACACCAGGGAGAAATAAAGATGTATCTTTTCCAGTGTGTTTAAACATTCCTGAGTGTGTTCTGCTCTTTATCAAATGCAGAATCTCAGCACAACTTGGGAGCCAAAAACATGAAAGTTGAATCAAGTTTCAGAGGTTGTGTTTGGCCAGAACATCCTGTCTGAGTCAAAGCAGTGGCCTGTAGCTGACACTCCCAGCCTGGTGAATCACACGACCCAGGCAGCCAGGCCAGAGGCACAGACATCATTAAGGCTAGGAGATGACATGCCAGACAGGGACAGACACAGACAGAGACACCTTGTTCTAAATGACAAAACCTGTCTGCCACAGCTGGGGGAGCGTGTGAGAGGCCAGAGCATCACAGGAGTTGTCAAGGTTTGTTAGCAGGAAGTCCTTTGAACTTTTTCATTAATCAGCTTTCTCTCTCTCTCTCTCCAAACTTCTCACCTCTGTACCTCTGCCTCTGTTCAATATGCCTTTTCTGGTTTCCTCCTCCCACCAGTCTGTCCTTCACACTCTTCCTTTTCTGTTCTCTCCTCTTCCCACCAGTCTGTCCCTCACACTCTTCCTTTTGTGTTCTCTCCTCCTCCCACCAGTCTGTCCCTCACACTCTTCCTTTTCTGTTCTCTCCTCTTCCCACCAGTCTGTCCCTCACACTCTTCCTTTTGTGTTCTCTCCTCCTCCCACCAGTCTGTCCCTCACACTCTTCCTTTTGTGTTCTCTCCTCCTCCCACCAGTCTTTCCCTCACACTCTTCCTTTTGTGTTCTCTCCTCCTCCCACCAGTCTGTCCCTCACACTCTTCCTTTTGTGTTCTCTCCTCCTCCCACCAGTCTGTCCCTCACACTCTTCCTTTTGTGTTCTCTCCTCCTCCCACCAGTCTGTCCCTCACACTCTTCCTTTTGTGTTCTCTCCTCCTCCCACCAGTCTGTCCCTCACACTCTTCCTTTTGTGTTCTCTCCTCCTCCCACCAGTCTGTCCCTCACACTCTTCCTTTTCTCTTCTCCTCCCACCAGTCTTTCCCTCACACTCTTCCTTTTGTGTTCTCTCCTCCTCCCACCAGTCTGTCCCTCACACTCTTCCTTTTGTGTTCTCTCCTCCTCCCACCAGTCTGTCCCTCACACTCTTCCTTTTGTGTTCTCTCCTCCTCCCACCAGTCTGTCCCTCACACTCTTCCTTTTGTGTTCTCTCCTCCTCCCACCAGTCTGTCCCTCACACTCTTCCTTTTCTCTTCTCCTCCCACCAGTCTGTCCCTCACACTCTTCCTTTTGTGTTCTCTCCTCCTCCCACCAGTCTGTCCCTCACACTCTTCCTTTTCTCTTCTCCTCTTCCCACCAGTCTGTCCCTCACACTCTTCCTGTTCTGTTCTCTCCTCCTCCCACCAGTCTGTCCCTCGCACTCTTCCTTTTCTCTTCTCCTCCCGCCAGTCTGTCCCTCGCACTCTTCTTTTCTTCCCCTAAACACATTCCTCTCTTTGCTCCCCATCACCTCCACACTCTCCCAGACCCCTCCCTCCTCCCTCTCTGTTTCATTGCTGTGATAGCATTATTATTAAAAGGCCACAGAGACATGGACATGTGTGAACTAATTCATCCCGTTAATCACTATGAAAAACAAAACATTGCCTGGATCTCCTTCTCCCACTGTTCCAGAGAAGCGGGGCAAAGCATCGGCTTCCGGCATTCATCTATTAAAACCACATTAGACCATCTCATCACTCCCATCTATACCCCCCCCTGCCCACTCAGCCTTCTCCGAGGCAGGGCAGAGAGCCCTTCTGTGGCGCTGAGCCCACGTTAAGTGGATCTTAATGTTGCCATTTTGTGCCATTTGTCTAAAACGCAATGCGATAAAGACCATTTGGATGCCCCTATCAGATTATCGTTATAGTGCCGTTTGTCAGTCAAAGATCAGATGTCAGTCAAAGATAGAGACACGCAAGGGGCTAGGGGGGGGGGGGGGTAGAGAAGAGGTAAGGAGAAGGAAACAGAGGACAGGGGATGGAAGGGGAGAGGATAAGAGAGAAGAATAGAGCTGAAGTGCGTAACTGATTGTGATCTTCAGTAAGCGAGTTACATTTCCTCCCTTACTCAGAGAGCGTTCATGTGTAGCTGTCTATCTGTACAGGAGCACCAGACATAAAGCAGGACCAATATTGCATCTGTCTTTGCACTTCCTCCACACTCAGCCCTGTTTTCCCCTCAACTGAACCCAGCCTTCAACAAGACTGTCAGACCTTGTTCAGTAGTCTATTTGTTGTAAATGCAGACCTTTTTATCTGACACTAAGTGTCCAGAATCCTCTGAGACCTGACCTCTGATCAGAAAATCAGACTGCTATCCCTGTCTTAAATGTCTTAAATGTCCACATTTTTCATCGGGCAAATCTAACTGGCAATCCCCTGGAACTGGGGAGTTCAAGGGAAGTGAATTGGAAGGCTGGCCCCAAAACATTGAGTGAAGAGAAACCGTTCAGATAACCTGACAGAATATTTAAACTGTCTACTGAAATGGGCTAGTTACATGATGAAGAGGAGGAACACAACCCTCGCCAGGTCTACTCTCTCTCTTTCTGCCTGCCCCGTGAGTAGTGAGACATTGAGCTGTTAGATTTGCATCAATTCGAATCTGGTATCAGGATAAATATGATAATGAGTCACCGATTGTATACTATGTATTTTTTATTAGCTAAGCAATAAGTGGTAAATGCATTTTTTTTATATACGGGTTCTCTGTCCCACCTCGCAGGGCAAACAGAGAACTGACTTGTTCTTGACAAAGATATTATAAATATACCCTGACAGAAATAGTTCCTGCTTCCGAGCCGGCCTGTCAGAGTAGAGACTGGGCGTGGTTTAAACTCACCCAGCCTATCGTTGATGATAATTCAATCACATATATGGTAACGGGCTATAGTGCATAACACAGAAACCTCATAGAGCTGAAAGGAAAGTGAGCCTGAGTAACCCACTGTCAGCCTCAAAACATCATCCTGTGACATTTTTGCAAAAAGAGAAGACTCACAACATATGAGGCTAATGTCAATACATTGTAGTCAATGGGGAGAGATAGTGATAAAGATGCAAATGTTAAATTGGTGGAAGACTCTCTCTCTGTCTCTTTCTCTCTCTCTAATCTCTAATCCCCTCTCTCCCTCCCCCTTCTCTCTCCATCTCCTTGCCTCCCTCTGTCTGTCTCTCTACCTCCTCTTTATACCAGTGGAGGCTTCAGAGCTGAGGACGGCTCATAATAATGGTTGTAATGGAGCGAATGGAATGGCATCAAACACATGGAAACCAAGTGTTTGATGTACTGTATTTGATACCATTCCACTAATTCCACTCCAGCCATTCTCACAAGCCTGTTCACCCCAATTCAGGTGACACCAACCTCCTGTGCTTTATACCCCCTCCTTTTCTCTCTCCCTCCCCCTTTTTTCACCACCTCCACTCTCTCCCCCTCTCTCTCCTTCCTTTCTCCCTCCCTCCCTCCTGTCTCCCTCTCTTTGCCTCCCTCTGTTTCTCTCACGACCTGCTCTTTATCCCTCCTCCTTTTCTATCTCCATCCCCCTTCACCACCTCCACCCTCTCCCCCCTTTTCTTTCTTTCTCTCTCTCTCGCTCTCTCTCTCTCTTCTATATCTCTCTTATTCACTCATATCTCCCTCCTCTCCCTCTATCTCCCTCCCTCCTCTCTCTCCCCCTCACTCTCTCTCCTCCTTCTCTCTCTTCTATCTCTCTCTTATTCACTCATATCTCCCTCCTCTCCCTCTCTATCTCCCTCCCTCCTCTCTCTCCCCCTTCTCTCTCTTCTATATCTCTCTTATTCACTCATATCTCCCTCCTCTCCCTCTCTATCTCCCTCCCCCTCCCTCACTCTCTCCCTATCTCCTCCCCCTCCATTCCCTTTCGCTCCTTCTTCCATACCTCCCCCTCATCTCATCTCTCTCTCTCATTCCTTTCTCTTCCTCCTCTCTCCCATCTTCACAGACAGGGCATTGACGCATAAGTCAAAACATTGCTTCCAAGGCGAAAAGGTTGGTGATACAGCTGCAATGGGTAAATTGGTAAAAGACTCAGACAGTCTGACAGACAGACAGACAGACAAACAGACACTCAAAGAAAGACATTCCGAGAAACAGACAGGCAGACTGATAGACAGACAGACAGGCAGGCAGGCAGACAGACAGGCAGACAGACAGAGAGCTGTAGGCAGGCAGAAAGACAGACAGACAGCAAGACATGCACAGGCAGACAGACAGACAGTTTCAAGTAAATAAATAAAAATGTGACCAACATGCTCTTCAGAATTCATTCTAACAAGTTTTAAGCCCAACGACTCACACTAAATGATTCTGCTGCTCTGTCGTTTGCTACATTCATTAGTCTGAGACTGCCTCCCGACGGAGGTACTCAGATCCAGACTCATTGCGGAGAAGAAACTAACGTTCGTGGGCGTTTGGCCGGATTGAGGATTCTGGGTAGCCAGGTAATTTTAATTTCTTGCTTTTGGGTCGATTTACGTAGAAGATGTAACTTTTATAATCCTTCGAAACCGCCCCTATGACCCCCAATTAAGACACTTCCTGTAATCGCAGGAAGCTGAAAGTCAATGTACCTGGGGACACTAACAATTCAGATGATGGAAATCTGTTTTCGCAGGGAGAGAATGAAGCACCATGTTGAGGATGAATTAAGTCACTCCTGCCAAATTAAGCTGAACCTCGACACAGGGCTTTCTTAAAAGGTCACCAGTGAGGTAGTGGTAAAAAAAAAAAAAGATTGTTAAACTATAAACTCCACTGGACGATCGAGATAAGACGAACAAACACCAATATAAACCGAAACATATTACATTTTTAGAACTGTATTGGTTGATTGCATTTTCATGCATGTCTATAGGGAAGGCCTAATGTCATTTTCTGTGGTTACAAATGACACAAAATGCACATCAGGTTGCCCTCCCAAAATAGTTCATTGGGACTGAACACTAGAAAAGTTCAGAGAAATAGCATGTGGAGATGTTTATATTGAAATGAGTTTGAAAATTCCGTTCATGTTCTTAGCATCTCACTTGAGCTGCAATGCAATTCAGTTGTCTGTATTGTAAACTGACGAAGTGCACTTAGCTGACTAGAATGTTGTATTTTATACCCATTCGAAAATAAACAAGTTATTCATGTGTTTGATTAGATTACAGATTCTCTAAGGGGATCATATTTCAGGGACAGCTGTACTACTAACCTTTCTCTCTCTGTGTCTCCTCCACCTCCTCCTGAATTGCAGCCTGCCTCCGCTTCATCACTGTCTGTCTCCTCCACCTCCTCCTGAATTGCAGCCTGCCTCCGCCTCATCACTGTCTGTCTCCTCCACCTCCTCCTGAATTGCAGCCTGCCTCCGCCTCATCACTGTCTGTCTCCTCCACCCCCTCCTGAATTGCAGCCTGCCTCCGCCTCATCACTGTCTGTCTCCTCCACCTCCTCCTGAATTGCAACCTGCCTCCGACTTTCACCAATTTACCCATTGCAGCTTTATCACCAACTTTTTTGCCTTGAATGCTATGTATTGACTTACTGTATGAGTCAATACCCTTGATGTACTGTATATCTATGCGTCAATATCCTGTCTGTGGAGGTGAGAGAAGAGAGAGAGGGGAAGTTGGGAGATGAGAAGAGAAGAGAGGAGAGAAGGGGGAGAGGGGAAATAAGTAATAGAGGGGGGGAGAGAGAAGTGGGAGCGTGAGGGAGAGTAAGAGAGGGTAGAGAGAAGGAGGGTGAAAGAGAGGAGGGAGGGGAAGAGAGAAAGCGAGTGATAGATGAGAGAGGGAGGGAGAGAGTGTATTGTACTTCTGATGGACTCAAATGGGAAAAATATACAAGAAAAAAACTTTTTCCCAAGCACAGTGTGTCTAAACTCTGGTGTCTAAACATCCAGGGTGCCCTAGACCTTCAGTCTAAGGACCAACTAGGTTCACCTAGCCACATAATAATACACACAGGCACAAACAACCTGAGAACATAGCAGGAAAGGGTTGCCACAGCACTGAAGGGAGTGATTGAAAAAGCTTCTTCTACTTTCTCCAATGATACCATGAAAAGACTTCCACCCTGCTACCATACAGCGGGTAAACGCAAGTATTTCCCGTGACTGTGCCTCAAAACCAAATGTTTTTCTGGCCCACCACTCTACCCTGAACAGCCTCTATGACCAGGTCCACCTATACAAGGCAGCAGTGCTCACCTTCGCCCGGACTCTAAAGGACATCGCTCTCAAACGAAGCCCCAACACTTCACACAGGAGCAACAGATCAATAGACAGCCTGCCCAGACCAGCGAGACACTCTCACAGACCCCCCCCCCTTCCGGACCTACACATAGAGGACCTACAGTACATCCAGACCACAACACCACCAGCCACATGCACACCCCCACCCCAACCAATCAACACCCCCCCAAGTCAACCATGCACACACCCCATTTACGCCCCCTCAGATCAGACCTATGCCCCTCCTGCCCATCCCATGCAACCCACCCCCGCAAAAAGGGTCTCAACATGGAGGTCACACATATGCCCAGGCCGTGAGCGGGCAAACAGGCCCAACCCCCACTCTCACACTCGCCCAAGCCAATGGCATGTACCAGATGCTCAGCAGGCTCTGCTCACACTTACTGACCTGAGGCCAAACAAACGACCTACAACATTGGATACTTTATGGAACAGAAAGCCTTCAGTATCTCATCCTGGAATGTCCAAGGCCTGAGGTCATCTACCTTTGACCTAAAGAGCAGGAACCTGGACTTCATCAAAGAAATCGGAAATACAGACATTGTCATCCTACAAGAAACCTGGTATAGCGGAGACGGACCCACTGGTTGCCCTCTAGGTTACAGAGAGCTAGTAGTCCCATCCACCAAACTACCAGGTGTGAAACAGGGAAGGGACCCAGGGCGTATGCTAATTTGGTATAGAGCAGACCTGACTCACTCCATTAAATTAATCAAAACAGGAGCATTTTACATTTGACTAGAAATTCAAAAGGAAATGATCTTAACAGGGAAAAATGTCCTCCTGTGTGCTACCTATATCCCCTCACTAGAATCCCCATACTTTAATTAAGACAGCTTCTCCAGCCTGGAGGGGGAAATCAATCATTTCCAGGCCCAGGGACATGTACTAGTCTGTGCGACATAGTGAATAGTGAAGGTGTAAACTTGGCAGTAGAAAATCTTAACAGTATATTTGACCTCTCAGCTTCCCTATCAAATCTAAAAGCAGCCAGATGTGTGACCTGTTGCCACAAGAAAAGGTGAAGAACAAACACCATTGTAAATACAACCCATATTTATGCTTATATTTTACCTTTTGTACTTTAAGCATTTGCACATCATTACAACACTGTATATAGACATAATATGACATTTGTAATGTCTTCATTATTTTGGAACTTCTGTGAGTGTAATGTTTACTGTTCATTTTTATTGTTTATTTCACTTTTGTATAGTATCTACTTCACTTGCTTTGGCAATGTTAACATATGTTTCCCATGCCAATAAAGCCAATTGAATTGAATTGAGAGAGAACGAGGGTGTCATGTCCAAAGGCGTCCACATTGGGTCAATAATCTTCCCCTATTAAATGCAATGTATTCACTTAGGCATCAACCCTGTGACGCTCATCTTTTCCCATTGACTGCAATGTATTGACATAAGCATCATACGTTTTGATGCTTATCGTTTTGTAAAAACGTCACAAGATGCCGTTTTCCTATGATATCTTGTTGCAGCGAGCAGCAGCGTCAGAGTCATAGAACACAATAGGATACTCACTCACAATTTCAGACTACTTTGAGATTACTTGGATCTTCAAAGGGGAATGTGGTCGGGGATTGGTTTCCCATGCTATTCAAACTATGGCACATACAGTACAATTTTATTGACACAAAGTACACAAAGCTTTACATAGAATCGATGTATGATTTTTCTGTAATTTCACAGAAGGAATCAGCCTATGATTCTGGACTTGCCAGGGGAAAAACACCTCAGGCAAAGGACTTCTGGCGTCTTCACCTCCTAATGTCCTCGTCCGTGTTCTTCCCACTCTCATCTGCTTTTGTGCTTCTTGAACAGGGCATATAGGACCTTCAAGGTAGCTGTCACATCCTGAGAGACTATATCTAGGAGAGATGCAGTCAGAGACACATTAAGTGATCAGAGTCATCTATTTGTGCATCATCACCCCTCACCATCACTGGAGCTTTGTTAATGGAGGTCAATAGTGTGCATTTACTGACGCTGCCACAAAACTGAACCAAAAACAACCTTAGCGTTTAGATATTGATTAGATTGTATCTAAGATTAGATCCAACAATATCACTCTTCCCTGTATGATGCATAATTAAAGGGATACTTCCTGATTTTGGCAATGAGGACCTTTATCTACCTCCCTGCCAACACAGCAGCTACTCTTCCTGGGTTCTGGCAAAATGAAGGCAGTTTATACAATTCTGACCATTATACAGTTCTGACCATGACAGTTTACAATCTAGGGTTACTCCAAGCAGTTTATTATTCTCAACTTGCTCAATTTCCACATTATTTATTAGAATATTTAGTTGAGGCTTGGGGTTTAGTGAGTGTTTTGTTCCAAATACAATGCTTTTAGTTTTAGAAATATTTAGGGCTAACTTATTCCTTGCCACCCACTCTAAACTAACTTTGTTGAGTGTTGCAGTCATTTCAGTCACTGTAGTAGCTGATGTGTATAGTGTTGAGTCATCCGCATACATAGACGCAATGGCTTTACTCAAAATCAGTTGCATGTCAAGTAAAATGTCAGTAAAAATGGAAAAAAGCAAGAGGCCTAAACAGCTACCCTGGGGAATTTCTGATTCTAACTGGATTATATTTGAGAGGCTTCCATTAAATAACACCTTCTGTATTCTGTTAGACAAGTAACTCTTTATCCACATTATACCAGGAGGTGTAAAGCCATAACACATACGTTTTTCCAGCAGCAGACTATGATCGAAAATGTCAAAAGCTGCACTGAAGTCTAACAAGACAACCTCCCCAAAATTGTGGGTACTATTTGTATGTCACTGTGTCCAGTATGAAAGAAGTTAGAGGTAGTTTTGCGAGCCCATGCTAACTAGCGTTAGCACAATAACTGGAAGTCTATGGGTATATGCTAGCATGTTAGTAGATACCCATAGACTTCTAGTCATTGTGCTGACGCTACTTAGCATTGACTCACAAAACTACCTCTAACTTCCTTTTTACTGGACACAGACATACAAATTGTATCCACAAGTTCATCCGACTCTGGGAGGTAGATAAAATAATTCACTGCCAAAATCCCTAAGTATCCCTTTAAATTAACCATTTAGATCGGCTAGAGCTCCTGCTAGCCTAATTAATGCACACAGTGGTGTGTGCTGTAGACCTGGAGCAGTGGGATTCCTTATTCCATCACAGAAATGTGCCCGTAATTAAAAGTACGCAAAAAAATGAATTAAATCTGTCTCTTGCTTCTGGGTTAAATGAGTTGTACCGGCCCAAACATTCACATTTATCAACTCAAAGCTTTACTTTTAAATTACAGGTTATGCTGCCAGGCAATTAACCAGCTTCTTTTATAATAATTTACAAAGTAAATGCTCAGCGCTTCTTTATTAACAGTTAATTCAGAGACAAAATCAAGAAAACACACATGCACATACAGTATGTACACACACACACACACACACTTCTAGCCTCTTGTCAGTTTGGCATTGCATGATAGAAAGAAGTGTTGTCTGTGTGTCTATCAACAACTAACAAAAAGAGGTTTCCTCCCTGAGAGAGCCTCTAAATAAATTATTATGACCTCAGAGTGGGCCTGAGTCCCAATAGAACTCAAAACTAGTGTTCTACAGATGTAGGATCTTAATTTGAGCCAGTTTTCTACAACAGGAAAATAATCCTGCAGCAACCGGAAATGTGAATTATTATGTGGATTTTAATCTATGGACATTTGTGTAGCGGTTGGTGCATTTTCCGTAAGGGAAAATCAAGTCTGAAAATGTGTGGAAATTACAAAACTTCAGAAGCCTTATTAAACCGCAAATACACTTAAAGTTTTGCATTTCCTGCAACAGAGATCTCAAGATCCTACATCTGTATATAGGGAATAGGTTGCCATTTGGGACAAAGCCCTCGGCCAATCATCCAGGGCGATAATCATCATATTCATCATATTCATGAATATTCCAACGGAATCCCAGCTATCCCTTTATATCCCCATGCGTAGTGATGTGGCTTAACTCAAACTATCAACACAAATCCTGGCTTCCACTCGACATATGAACAGTGGCATACCGCTATTGCCCAGATAAATGGCTATGATACAGGAAATCTTCTGAATTAGTTGAACAATTCTGTCTCACAGCTCCATTACTGTGATGTGAAAATTACAGCCCAGAGCAATTTTGGTCAAACTTCCTATTACAAAGATATATTCACTTACAGTAGGATACGTGTGGATGTGATATTTTTAGATAGTCTCCTCAAGCTCCTCTATCTCCTACTCTAAGTGCACTATTACAAGACCCATTTGGCTCCAAGTTGGTGAGACAATATACGTAGGTCAACTATGGGTGCCACAGAAAATGAACACACTTACCTTGGGGCTCAATGTTGGTCGTGGGTAGCCCTATGTCATTCAGGAGGTCCAGGGCCACGGTCACATTCTGAAGCTAGACCAGAGAGAGTGAGGTGAGAGACACAGCAGGCCATGACACATGCAGATGGCTGACCCACCGTGGCAACGTTATCTCAATCTCATACAGAAGTACAGTGAATAACGTAATACACTAGTCACTTTAAACAATTCCACTTCATATAATGTTTACATACCCTACATTACTCATCTTATACTGTGGGGAGAACAAGTATTTGATAACCTGCAAAATTGGCAGTGTTTCCTACTCAAAAAGCATGTAGAGGTTTGTCATTTTTATCATAGGTACACTTCAACTGTGAGAGACGGAATCTAAAACAAAAATCCAGAAAATCACATTGTATGATTTTTAAGTAATTAATTTGCATTTATTGCATGACATAAGTATTTGATACATCAGAAAAGCAGAACTTAATATTTGGTACAGAAACCTTTGTTTGCAATTACAGAGATCATACATTTCCTGTAGTTCTTGACCAGGTTTGCACACACTGCAGCAGGGATTTTGGCCCACTCCTCCATACAGACCTTCTCCAGATCCTTCAGGTTTCGGGGCTGTCGCTGGGCAATACGGAATTTCAGCTCCCTCCAAAGATTTTCTTTTGGGTTCAGGTCTGGAGACTGCCTAGGCCACTCCAGGACCTTGAGATGCTTCTTACGGAGCCACTCCTTAGTTGCCCTGGCTGTGTGTTTTGGGTCATTGTCATGCTGGAAGACCCAGCCACGACCCATCTTCAATGCTCTTACTGAGGGAAGGAGGTTGTTGGCCAAGATCTCGCAATACATGGCCCCATCCATCCTCCCCTCAATACGGTGCAGTCGTCCTGTCCCCTTTGCAGAAAAGCATCCCCAAAGAAGGATGTTTCCACCTCCATGCTTCACGGTTGGGATGGTGTTCTTGGGGTTGTACTCATCCTTCTTCTTCCTCCAAACACGGCGAGTGGAGTTTAGACCAAAAAGCTATATTTTTGTCTCATCAGACCACATGACCTTCTCCCATTCCTCCTCTGGATCATGCAGATGGTCATTGGCAAACTTCAGGCGGGCCTGGACATGCGCTGGCTTGAGCAGGGGGACCTTGCGTGCACTGCAGGATTTTAATCCATGACGGCGTAGTGTGTTACTAATGGTTTTCTTTGAGACTGTGGTCCCAGCTCTCTTCAGGTCATTGACCAGGTCCTGCCGTGTAGTTCTGGGCTGATCCCTCACCTTCCTCATGATCATTGATGCCCCACGTGGTGAGATCTTGCATGGAGCCCCAGACCGAGGGTGATTGACCGTCATCTTGAACTTCTTCCATTTTCTAATAATTGCGCCAACAGTCGTTGCCTTCTCACCAAGCTGCTTGCCTATTGTCCTGTAGCCCATCCCAGCCTTGTGCAGGTCTACAATTTTATCCCTGATGTCCTTACACAGCTCTCTGGTCTTGGCCATTGTGGAGAGGTTGGAGTCTGTTTGATTGAGTGTGTGGACAGGTGTCTTTTATACAGGTAACAAGCTCAAACAGGTGCAGTTAATACAGGTAATGAGTGGAGAATAGGATGGCTTCTTAAAAAAAAACTAACAGGTCTGTGAGAGCTGGAATTCTTACTGGTTGGTAGGTGATCAAATACTTATGTCATGCAATATAATGGAAATGAATTACTTAAAAATCATACAATGTGAATTTCTGGATTTTTGTTTTAGATTCCATCTCTCACAGTTGAAGTGTACCTATGATAAAAAAAAATACAGACCTCTTGCAATTACAGAGAAGTAGGAAAATCTGCTAAATCGGCAGTGTATCAAATACTTCTTCTCCCCACTGTATGTATATACTGTACCCTATACCATCTACTGCATCTTGCCTATGCCGTTCGAACATCGGTCATCCATGTATTTATATGTACATTTTCTTATTCATTCCTTTACACTTGTGTGTATGAGGTAGTTGTTGTGGTATTGTTAGATTACTTGTTAGATATTACTGGAACTAGAAACACAAGCATTTCGCTACACTCGCATTAACATCTGCTAACCATGTGTATGTGACCAATTACATTTTATTTGATTTGATGTGATTATACTATACCCTTATTCTTATGGATTTCAAATTATTAACACATTGAATCGAATTGTTCCGCTGCTGTCAGAATATCATTGTAGGCCAAAATGTTATATTTGTTCCATTCACTGTATCATACGTAAGCTCCGCCCATACCATTGAGCCAAACAATCGCATACATTTTTCCTTTGAGGCAGAGCTGCCTTCAGAACATGATTCCTCCCAAAGAAGGAGTCCTGGGACACAGGAGTTCCTTACCATCTCAGTAGCGTTGACTGGGGTGATGTTGAAGTCATAGAGTGGAACAAAGAAGCCCTCCAACTGTCCAATCAGCAGAAGGAGAATAACACCATCTGAAAACTACATGGATAAAGAACACCGTCAGTTGGTTCTTACCCAAATGGGTGTGGTGTGATGTAACTGAAAGGAAACAGATCAATCACCTTTCAATTCACAACACTGGTAGTGCTCAATTAATACCCATTCCAAACAGGATGGCCAAACCCTTTTCTACAGTAAAACAAACCTGTTTCTCCATGTCTGTCACCTGTAGTCCCAAGGTTGACATCTTCTTGTTGACAAAGTGCATGATGGCCTATAATGGTAAGATATAGGATTACAGACCTACCACTTTAAAAAAAGGTGTTGACATTTTAACCTCTGTCCATGTCGCTTTGAATAAAAGGGTCTTCTAAATGGTATATACAGTGGGTATCATAAGTATTCACCCCACTTGGATTTTTTCCCATTTTGTTGTGCTACAAAAGTGGGATTGAAAATATAGTCGTTGCATAAGTATTCACCCCCTTTGTTTAGGCAAGCCAAACTTAGTTCAGAAGTAAAATGTGGCTTAACCAATCACATAAAAAGTTACATGGACTCACTCTGTGTGAAATAACAGGGGTTGACATGATTTGTTTATGACTATCCCTTCCTCTATCCCCCATATATACAATACCTGTAAGGTCCCTCAGTCAAGAATTGATTCCATATGTTTATTTCATAATTTTGATGTCTTCACTAATATTCTTCAAGTAAGAAAAAGCAACAACGGCTCAGCCACACAAGCTCACAAAACGGGAACGCCAAGGTCTGAGCGCTTAAAAATCATCTGTCCTCGGTTGCAACACTCACTCCCGAGTTCAAACTCCCTCTGGAAGCAATGAAGAACTGTTTGTCCGGGGGTTTCCATGGCAGAGCAGCCACACACACGACTAAGATCACCATGCACGATGCAAAGCATCGCCTGGACTGGTGTAAAGCTCACTGCCATTGGACTCTGGAGCAGTGGAAACGTGTTCTCTGGAGTGATGAATCACGCTTCACCATCTGGCAATCCGAATCTGGGTTTGGTGGATGCCAGGAGAATGCTACCTGCCCGAATGCATAGTGCCAACTGTAAAATTTGGTGGAGGAGGAATAATGTTCTGAGCTGTTTTTCATGGTTCGGGCAAGGTACTTTAGTTCCCGTGAAGGCAAGTCTTAACGCTACAGTATAAAATGGCATTCGGACGATTCTGTGCTTCCAACTTTGTGGCAACAGTTTGGGGAAGGCCCTTTCCTGTTTCAGCATAACAATGCCCCCATGCACAAAGCGAGATCCATACAGATATGGTTTGTCGATATCGGTGTGGAAGAACTTGATTGGCCTGCACAGAGCCCTGACCTCAACCCCATCAAACAACTCTGAGATAAATTGGAACGCTGACCGCGAGCCAGGCCTAATAGCCCAACATCAGTGTCCAACCTCACTAATGCTCTTGTGGCTGAATGGAAGCAAGTCCCCACAGCAATGTTCCAACATCTAGTGGAAAGCTTTCCCAGACAAGAAGGGTGGAGGCTGTCATAGCAACAAAGTGGGGACCAACTCAATATTAATGCCCATGATTTTGGAATGAGACAAACAGGTGTCCACATACTTTTGATCATGCAGTATATACAGCGCATTCAGAAAGTATTCAGACCTCTTCCCTTTTCCCACATTTTGTTACTTTACAGCCTTAATCTAAAATGAATGAAATTGCTTTTTTCCCCTCATCAATCTACACACAATAACCCATAATGACATCACAATACCCCATAATGACATCACAATACCCCATAATGACAAAGTGAAAACAGGTTTTTAGAAAGTTCTGCAGCATTGAAGGTCCCCGAGAACACAGTGGCATTCATCGTTCTTAAATGGAAGAAGTTTGGAATTACCAAGACTCTTCTTAGAGCTGGCCGCCCGGCCAAACTGAGCAAATGGGGGAGAAGGGCCTTGGTCAGGGAGGTGATCAAGAACCTGATGGTCACTCTGACAGAGCTCCAGAGTTCCTCTGTGGAGATGGGAGAACCTTCCAGAAGGACAACTATCTCTGCAGCACTGCACCAATCAGGCCTTTATGGTAGAGTGGCCAGACGGAAGCCACTCCTCAGGAGAAGACACATGAGAAGACGCCCTCTTGGAGTTTGCCAAAGGGCACCTAAGGACTCTCAGACCGTGAGAAACAAGATTCTCTGGTCTGATGAAACCAATATTGAACTCTTTGGCCTGAATGCCAAGGGTCACGTCTGGAGGAAACCTGGCACCATCCCTACGGTGAAGCATGGTGGTGGCAGCATCTTGCTGTGGGGAAATGTTTCGGTGGAAGGGACTGTGAGACTAGTCAGGATCGAGGGAAAGATGAACGGAGCAAAGTACAGAGAGATTATTGATGAAAACCTGCTCCAGAGCACCCAGGACCTCAGACTGGGGTGAAGGTTTACCTTTCAACAGGACAACGACCCTAAGCACACAACCAAGACAACGCAGGAGTGACTTCGGGACAAGTCTCTGACTGTCCTTGAGTGGCCCAGCCAGAGTCCGGACTTGAACCCAATCGAACATCTCTGGAGAGACCGGAAAATAGCTGTGCAACGACGCTCCCCATCCAACCTGACAGAGGATCTGCAGAGAAGAATGGGAGAAACTCCCCAAATACAGGTGTGCCAAGCTTGTAGCGTCATGCCCAAGAAGACTCAAGGCTGTAATCTCTGTCAAAGGGGCTTTAGGGGAGTAAAGGTTCTGAATACTTATATAAATGTGATATTTCAGTTGTTGTGTTTAGTACATTTGCAAACATTTCTAAAAACCTGTTTTTGCTTTGTCATTATAGGGTATTGTGTGCAGATATATTTTTTTTAGAATAAGGCTGTAACACAATAAAATGTTAAGGGGTCAGAATAATTTCCGAATACACTGCATATATACCGTATAAAACAACAACATTCAATGTCACTGTGTTGACATATTCTAATGAGACCATATTACAGTTGTATAGGGTCAGTGCGGTGCTCATTCAATCATACACAGTATGAGCAATCAGAGGCATTATTCACACAAATCAGCCTCTCCCTGAATCAGGACCAGTATAGCTAGACAATACATACGCTAGTCCTATAATCAATCCTCTGTCTAATAATGCAATGGTTAAGACTGCAGAACAGGTCAGCAGGGATGGAAGACCCATCATTTTTCTATTACCCGCTTTACTGTGTTGATCTTGTGGGGTTCCAGCTTCAGCAGCTGCTCAATGGGATCCTCGCCTGGACGAGGAGACAGGAAGGAGAGGGTTTATCTCTGCAATGTCCTGGATAAACGGCAGCACAGGACTGCAAAGGTGACCCTGAATATCTTACTCACTGTCTGAGCTGCTCAGGGCGTCGGTAGCTGAATCGCTGTTGAGGTAGACAGCAAATTAAGTGAATATTCGATCTCCTGAAACAGAATCCATTCTCTGAAGAACATGCAACTGTAATCGGACACAACAACATAATCTGAAATAATTTAGCAACCTTTCATCTGTAAGAATCTCTATTTCCTTTTCTGATTTGATTCCACTTCTGTTGACCTGAAGTGAGAGCACAACTTTATTGAACAGGGGAGTCTCTTTTTTTTTTAGGTTGATTTAGGGTAAAGTACCATTCATTTGACATCAAACTCACCTCCAACAAGACAACTTCCACTCTGACATTTGGGGGAAGCTCCAGATTAGGCTGGAAGCACCTCACCATGGCAACCAGAAGATGGAGTGTGGCCAGCAAGTCTTTGCTGTGGATGACTGACAGAGAAGGAAGGGAATGAAGGGAGAGTCAACCTGCTTGAACACCATACCAAAGCCCTATGCAGTCAATCTTGTTGGCAACACAACACAAACTAATCTCCAGCCCCACTGATGATTAACACTGCACCCCGTGGGTCTGCCTTTTCCCCTACAGTAATCCCTCTCAGTAGGTGTCAGCAGACTGGGGTTATACTGTAGCTTCACCATCAAATCTTATTGAAGAGTCCCTTAGCCAAACATGGCTCTGAGGGGAACAGCAGTGTTGTGTAGCTTTCCCAGCCGACAGTGGACGTCCTAAGGACGTGGTTTTGTTTGCGGGGTTGTATTGTGAATGTGACTCACGTTTGACACTCCACCTGCTGAGAGAGCTGTCCTGTAGCCCCAGTTTCTCATTCAGGGCCTCCAGGATGACCTCCAGCTTGCGTGTCTGAGCAGCGCTGGTCACCGCTATCTCCTCCACAGACAGAAGCACTCCAGCTAACCTCCCTGTGAACAGCACAGGTAAAGGTAAAGGCCAAGCACATACGGGGGGGGGGAGAGAGAGAGAGAGAGAGAGAGAGAGAGAGAGAGAGAGAGAGAGAGAGAGAGAGAGAGAGAGAGAGAGAGAGAGAGAGAGAGAGTGTGTGTGTGTGTGTGTGTGTGTGTGTGTGTGTGTGTGTGTGCGTGTCTCACCAAGGAGGTGATGCAAGATTAGGCCATCAAAGATATCCTCTTCCAGACTCTGCACTATGATGTGTTCCTCTTTCAAAGTACTGTTGATCCAGTTAACCAAAACCTGTAAAGACCAAGGTTCATGATAACAGTAAGTTATACTCGGTGATATTAATTGCCTGCTATAGTACTGTATTAGTCTCTTTTGACGTAGCTACTGTTACAGAAATGTACCAAATGTACCAACGAAGATATTTGGTTCTGGGTGCAGAGATCAGTAACGTACTATCTACTGCAGTGGAGGCTGCTGAGGGGAGGGCGGCTCATAATAATGACTGGAATGGATTGTAATAGAGTGAATGGAATGGTATCAGACACATGAAAACCATGTTTTTGATACCATATACCACTCCATTTACTCCGTTCCAGCCATTATTATGAGCCGTTCTCCCCTCAGCAGCCTCCACTGATCTACTGTGGTAAATCTTTGTATACATGACCTTTACTGGTCTATTCAGAGCAGACTCTGATGTTGTGATATCAAAGGATTCCTATTGCAATTTTCACCTATGTCTCTATTCAATTATTCATGAGTAAGAGACTGGTTGGTGTGTTATTGAGGTGTTAAAGAGAGCAGATGTGGGATTACAAGGGCCAGATAGACTCCGTGGTTTTCTCTTTCCAACACTTTTATGCCTACACTGTTGTACGCTCATCTAATTGATGAAGACAATTGTTTCATTTTACTTGAATTTATTCCATAAGCATCTTTTCTATTTCAAATCCTCTCTGAGGGCTTAGGGAGAAGGTGGCCTGGCAACATTTATCTGGGCCTAGCAACGACTCCGTGATCTGTCTACCATCATCTCTAATAAAGATGTACTGGTCGACCCACCTCTCACACAAGAGGGCTTAGTGGTTCAGCATACCCTAATGAATATGCAATCAGAGGCTTTCTTTGTAATGACTTTTCTGCCCGTACGACCCTGGGGTAACATGGCACTAGAGTATAGTAGTATAATGTATCAATGATGTTATTATGGGCTTTGATGATAGATAACACATTTAGGATAATGTTGTGGCTGGTGTTGGAACATGAATTCTAAAATAGAGATCAATCGTACCGATTTCAGCTTTTCAAGTTTGGGATCTTTCAAAGATGTCGGCTGAATGATCTTCCTCCTCTCACCTGTTTCAACGTGCAAAATGTTCAGTTGAGGCTGCTGCTTGACAACCATTTTGGAAAGAAAATATGAAATCAAATAGTTTTCCTGAGCTTGAGTACAGTTGAATGTAGACTTACCCTGGAAAGATTCAATGTCCTCAGGGTCTTTCCCCTGGTACATATCAGGAAAATCCTCCATATCCCCTATAGGGAGCAAAATATGAACACAGTGCTTCTGGTATCAGTGAAGCCGTGTCAATGATAGTTCAAATTCAATTCATGTAAGGGATCATTTCAAACCTCCGATGTGAAGACTGAAACAGTTCTGGTATTTAATTTGGTTACTTCCTTCTCAGTGAGTTCACTTCTGCCTAAGCTGAGCCCGCACAAGTGAACAAACGGGCAAATGGATATATACCCCATAACTTCCTGTGAAGTCCCACTACCATGCTGCATGCAATCGTCTCTCTGGATATTTTATTTGGATTCTGGGCCCCAAAACAACACAGAATAGAAACAAGTTCAGAGGAAGGCCTTCTGACAGTAGACTAACCTGACTGGGATGCACTGTGACCAACAACATGTAAAAGTGTCTCCCTGAGACGAGAGTGTAGCTTCACTGTGCCATCTGTGTGTGTAGTTCACTCCTCTCCTAAAGATTCTCTGCCTGAAGTTGACACAAACTTTCCCCCCGGAGGCACACCAAAAAAGGTTTTATCCAGTAAACCTTACCTTCAGAGCAGTAGCAGCAAGCAGACTGAATAGGGGAACTCCTGTGCACAGCTTCCTGACTGACGTCAACACTGAATCAATCCAAATAGCCGTGCTACAAAAAGAACTGCACCCAATCTGACAAGCAGTTCTCCAGAAACATGCCACGGGATGACAGCACAAACCAACTTCACCCAATTCAGGACCAATTAAACATTTCTATGAGAAACAAAAAGGACGAATGAAGGAGTAAACGGGTATAAAGAAAAATGAGAGGATGCGGAAGGAAATAAGTAAGTAGTGAGCACTTCCTCTTTTGTAACTGTGGTTTTGCTACACAGAGTTCAGAGTGCGTTCTGAGGAAAGGTCTCATATATGATGCTTAGTGGCCAAGACTTATAGTTTAGAGCATTAGGATAGAGTGCAAGACCGGTAAACGTGAGGTCACTTCACCTCATAGAAGTGAAAGCGTTCTCTTAGCAAACACACAGGAGGCCCAAACGAACAGGACAGCTCTACTGTATGGCTCACTGACAACCCTATCACACATTCCCTTTGGAAGCTGGCTCTATCAGTTGGTTGTTGTCTGTCCTCCAGCACTCCACAATCATCGGCAGAGAGAGACAGAGACAACACACTGCATGTGCTCCCTCTCCACGTCAGAGGAGCAGAGAAAAACACAGACGCCATCACCTAGAGAGGAAAGGGAGATTTAGGAAAGGGGAGGTCGCCATGGTAACCAAGGAAATAGACAAGAAAATAAAGACGGGGTCCTAAAATAACCCCATAATTCCTTTGCTAAACCGAACCCAGAGGGCTTGTGATGCGGAGTTCTAATCTACAGCCCACTTCTGACTCACTTTGAAGGCAAACTAAGAAAGCTAACGTTCATGTATGAAGTGTATAATTACAGCAGCACACGCTGTCTGAGTTGAAACATTTATTTTGGGATGGACAGACATCGAAGCAGATACATACAAGCAGTGTGACAAGCTGCTATCCTGGCGATCCAGACTTGACTCATCCCTCTTAATAATTTACCCTCGGTCTAAAATGCATGAGTGGACTCCTGTAGGCCACATGCAGCTCTCTGGTCTCTCGCTCTCTGCTACATCGCGGTGGAGAGCCTCGCTAGCTGTTCTCCGGAAGGTCTAGTGGGAATCGTCTGAAGGGCAGGTTAATACCACAATGCTTTGTGGCTCTCTCGGGTACAGTAGGAAGAGAATAACATGGCACTTAAGGCGAAAGGCAACAGGGTCAGCATCGGGTAAGAAATATGGCTTGAACCTGTCCATATAAACAATCGGAGAAATCTAAAAGTACTGTTAGAATTCATTCATATCATATTTTGGAATGGCAACATAAAATAGAACAATAGATGTAGTAACAATACCATAATAATGATATGGGAATAATGTACTAAGCTTTCTGAGATATGATATACAGCAAGTCTTAGCATATGCAACAGTGGATCATAAATATTTTCTTATGAAGCAGTAGTGGCTTTTTTGCATAAAATACAAACCCATGTTTTCCAATTGCATGAATCATTCTACAGTGTTGACTGAGTACTAAAACATGAAACATACGTGTGCTTGGGTAGGGTTAGCATAAAGGAGGATTTAAATACTGACATTGGGGAGATTAAATACAAACATTCTGAGTCTCTTCAGACCATCCCACTGATACAAGGAGTGGGCCTTTGGTTTAGTCCCAGTGGGTTCCTCAGGGGTTCAGACATCAGCCAGTGTGAAGCTAGCACAAACACAGTGCCTTCATTCTCCTCACACTGTACTGTGGCTGTGTCTGTGCGTGTGGCAGGTAGACATCACTCGGAGTTCTTATAGTTGGTGAACAGGTTGTACAACACCCTCAAGGTAGACTTCAGGTTCAAGTTCACAACGTCTAGAACCGAACAAGACACACAAATTAAGTCAACAGTTATTCAAAACAAACAAACAAACTGCTCCCAGAGGAAAGATCACAAACACACACACAAAAAAAATAGGCAAGTCAAGGTAGTTTATGCTGCTTGACTGATTCTGGGTAATATTGGTATGCAAAAATAAAAATGAAAACACCCACACATCTTGTGAGACTTTATATTCAGAATGATAAGAGTTGGCGGGGTTAGGTTGAGTGTGTGGGTCAAAGGCTGGCTTAGACATACACCATGTTCAAGTATCTAAAGTGAGGCAACAGCTACACCTATTGGACATCTATGGCATTACAGCTGCTCATGTGTCATAAGCTCTCCGATGCATAGCCTACCTAAACCAAGCTTCCCTTTCCAACTGAATTCACGCTACCTGCATTCCCCCACCATGTGTTACTGGCTTTCTACTATACCTTCCGGCCTGGCTTTGGGTTTCTTCAGGCCTCCGTCCTGCATTAGTTCAAAGGCAAACGCCACGTTGTGTACCTGAGGGGAACCGGGGGAGAGGATCAACCGGAGGAAACTGCTAAGAGTCGACTAAAGAAACACCACGTCTACAAGTCCACCACTTACAGAGAAACACCACTTCTAATAATCCTACCTACCTTCTGCTCAAAGTTCTCTGGTGTGAGGAAGAAGTTGTAGAGGGGGACAAAGTAGTTCTCCAGCAGTCCCATCAGCAGCACCAGGTACACACCATCAGCAAACTGGACACAAGAATATAAAAAACACATTACGATATGGAGGAAAACTCACTGTATCTTATGCTCAGTAGCTACAGTATGTGATATGGATTGAGCTGTTGTGTATTTAAATAAAGCACCATCAGATTTCTAACCTGGGACTCCAACTCTGTGACCTCCAGGTTCAGCTTGTTCAGGTGTTTGTTCACAAAGGTGACGAGGGACTGATGGAGAGAGGTATAAAAACAAAAAAACAAAGAGTAAAGTATGAAGGAACCAAACACAATGCCTTCTGCATGTTTGAATCTCTCTTCAAATATTTTACCTTCTTCACAACGTTGAGCTTGTCCGGTGCATGATCCAGGAGGGTGTCAAATGCATCCCTTTCTAAGAAACAGGAGATAATCATCTTTTTTTTTAAAAACATTTTTAACTCCACATTAATCAAATTTTACAACCGACCTCAATGTTCAACCAACAAGTACTCACCAAATCTACCCATCATCATCCTAGAAAGAAGATAAAGAAAAGTGGAGTTGTTACACCTGTATCCCGTAAGGACTTCCACGGAAACTGAAAACACACAACCGACATAACGGTAGTACATACTCTGTAGTGCTCGTCAGCTCCTTAGTCACATGAGACGTCTGCAGTATGCCTTCTCTTTTCTAAAACAATCAAACCCACCAAAACACACAGGTCAACGAGTCATCCTCATGACGTGTAATAGATAACAGATGTCAAAGTGTGCTGTGTCTCCGTACCTTGACCACCACCACCTGTACAGAGACATGCTCTGGCAGTCTGATGGGGGCCAGGTAGTGCATGGCCAGAGCCACCAGCAGGTACACTATGGCCACCAGGTTCTTAGCATGGATAGCTGTGGACGGCAGAGGAGACCAGAAGAGGGCGTTGTGAGCCGTGACATCACTTTGAATTACCATGGCTAGAATGACTTGACCATGGTTGAATAGTGTGCTATATTCACTTCAGTACTACTGCAATTCAGGTGAAATAAGGTGAAATTACAGTTCGGTACTACTGTAAATCCGGTGAAATAGAGTTCAGTACTACTGTAAATCAGGTTAAATACAGTTCAGTACTACTATAAATCAGGTTAAATACAGTTCAGTACTACTATAAATCAGGTTAAATACAGTTCAGTACCACTATAAATCAGGTTAAATACAGTTCAGTACTACTGTAAATCAGCTTAAATACAGTTCAGTACTACTGTAAATCAGCTTAAATACAGTTCAGTACTACTGTAAATCAAGTTAAATACAGTTCAGTACTACTGTAAATCAGCTTAAATACAGTTCAGTACTACTATAAATCAAGTGAAATACAGTTCAGTACTACTGTAAATCAGGTTAAATACAGTTCAGTACTACTGTAAATCAGCTTAAATACAGTTCAGTACTACTATAAATCAAGTGAAATACAGTTCAGTACTACTGTAAATCAGGTTAAATACAGTGCCTATGGTAATATTCAACAAGAAGATAATGTATCTCTTTAAAGATGCCATACCAGAACTGATCTGTAGCAGCGATTGTGTAAAAGTATGTGTCTGATGGTCTGTGAACCCTTACGTTAGTCCTGTGTGTCAAGCTGGATATTGAATGACTGTATTTTCAGGGCTTAGTGAACAACTCACAGTCGACGCTCCACTCGATGGACCAGCCGTGAGGCCGGAGCAGCTCGTTGACGGCCTCCAGTACCGTCTGGAGCTTCTGTTTCTGTCCTATCTCTGACTGGGTCACCTCAGCCACGTTCAGCTTACGCCCAGACAGCTTCTCTGTCACCGGGAGAGAGGACTTACACGGTTATGCAGATCTGTATACTATAACATTCATCCGAATACTGTGTACTGCAAAGTTACCTTTTCAACCCTATCATTGATGTACAAACGATCAAACACAAGTTCAGCCACAGACACTACACAAAGTCCAAGCTAATTCTGCCTTACCAAATAATTTCTGAAGCACCTGTCCATCATAGCAATCCTCCTCCAAGCCTTTGACGATGATCCTGTCCTCTTCCAGCTCATTGTTGATCCAGTCTATCAATACCTAGGAACAAGAACATACAGTTGAAGTTTCAGGCGTGGATCTGTTATCAGTGTTTGATCTACAGCATACAGAGGGAAATACTAAGCAACGCGTAAGACTCCTACCCTCTGAAGATCTTTGAATTTTGGATTCTCCCTTGAGGTCGGATCCAGCATGTTCCTCTCAGCATTCTCTTCTAAGAAAGGCATGATGGGAGAAAGACACTCAGCTGTGAAGCCAGAGGGATCCAACTAATACATGGTGGAAGTGAACAGATATTCTGACACATTCGAAGACTTCAACATGCCCACCCACCCCCACACACACACTCAGTCCTCTTCTCCTGTAGAGAGCACAGTTATCTTAAATCATAGAGTAAATCGGCTTGGTGACGAGGGGAATTATTAAGACACAGGGTGTTGTCCTAACTCCACCCCTCTGCACATTGCTCTTTCATTTCCTCTTCCACCAAAGGTCACTCACAGTCACAATTAGTTCCCGGAGTACCCAGAAGTCACCCCCAAATCAGCTTCAGTAAGGTCTCCAGACATAACCTCGTAACCCTCAGGCATCAACGAGTACAGTTGTCACCAAAGGCCAAAAGTGTCGTCAACAGTCCACCAAAGGCATCAGAAGTAAGTGACCAATACACCTACAAGACTGAAGTGGAATGACAACAAATGGCACAACAGTTTTGGATACATAAGATTCTGTAGATGATAGAGGCTCTGGTTTGTCCAGGAGGCCTACAGAGACATTCCAAGTAGAATCCTTTCCCCCAGAGGGTTCTACATGGAACACAAAAGGGTTCTACCAGGAACCAAAAAGGGTTCTCCTATGTACTGTATGTATGGAGGTTAGCATTAGGAGTTTGAGTTGGTGTTACCGAGCAACACAGAAACATGTTGTACGTATGAAAGTTAGTTTTAGGGTAAGGGTTTGAGTTTTAGGAGTTGTTGTTACCCAGCATGGTGTCCTCAGGGTGGATTTCAGTCCCAGAGGGCAGCATGGGAGTGTTGATGGCATTCTTCCCCTCCTCATGAAGGTCACTCACTGGGGACAGGGACAACAGAGAGGACCCAGCATTAGATAAACACTTTTAGTCAGTAGCATTAACCTCAGAATGACCCCCACCACACACATACACACAGTTTCAGTTTCAAATTGTATAAGTCGTATGTACGGGATACGCATGGTGTACATCGTCCAATCGTCACGACAATGCAACAACAATACAAAAATAAGGAAAGACAAGAATACGAACATAAAGTAAATGCACACACACACACACACACACGTGAAGATATTTATATTTCCCATTCTATTAAAGCTCAGTGAGAGGACACACACACAGCACACCCCACAGCTGTCTAAGGGCGGCGGCGGTGGGCTCCTCTGTGTGTGTGTGTGTGTGTGTGTGTGTGTGTGTGTGTGTGTGTGTGTGTGTGTGTGTGTGTGTGTGTGTGTGTGTGTGTGTGTGTGTGTGTGTGTGTGTGTGTGTGTGTGTGTGTGTGTGTGTGTGTGCGCGTGTGTGCGTGTGTGTGTGTCTACCCAACTGTCTGGTGTGAGGGGGGGATTAACACACTGCCTGGAGCCTAAGACTGACGCCACACCTTCTCCATGGGTAGTTCTACACTAATACTAATCCAGAAATCTAATGGCTCTATTAGTGAATGGATGATAACAAGCACTCAATAGGACGCATCGACATGAATTCGCTGATCACTGAGAACGTAAATAGTCTCTTGTGACTGTTAAGCACATGTAATACTTCATCCTGGGTTCCAGAGATTAGGCTGTAAACAAACCACAAGATGAAGCCAAACCACTCTGTTGCTGAGCTGAGCTTTGATTCACCTTCACTGACACAGGCTGACGTTACCTCTGGGATTTGGCTAGTGTCTACATTTAGGCCTCTAACCCTAATGGCTACATTCCTTTCATCTTCCTCTGCGGCAGAAAATAGTAGACAGTGCATTTAATGTATGCAGAAAACAGTAGACAGTGCATTTAATGTATGTAGAAAACAGCAGACAGCACATAAGGTATACAGAAAACAGCAGACAGCACATTTAAGGTATGCAGAAAACAGCAGCCAGCGCATTTAAGGTATGCAGATAACAGCAGCCGGCACATTAAAAGTATGCAGAAAACAGCAGACAGTGCATTTAAGGTATGCAGAAAACAGCAGACAGTGCATTTAAGGTATGCAGAAAACAGCAGACAGCGCATTTATTAAGGTATGCAGAAAAGGGATGTTGTTGATGTTGGGGAGAGGAGTAGTCCTCTGTAGTTTCTAACGATGTCCTATCTGATTTGCCCTGCTGCAGAGCTCAACCACAAGCCAGCGGGCCTGCCTGCCTGCATCACACACCAGATCAGCATTTCCTTTCCAATTACAGTCCTGCGTTTCATCATAATTGTGCTATTTCCTCCCACTGTGACTCTGTCCAGTACATCTGTGATACAATCAAATGAGTTAAAATTACTGCTAAGGATTTGACCAAAGCCCTCCCAAACAATAATATAGCCAAATAATACTGCCGTAGAATGTAATGTGTCAATACATCACAACTGAAGCTGAATCTGGATTACAAACACAAACACAAACGGATCCCTAAACAGCAACATACCAGCAGCACTCACAAAATGTAAATACGGGTATGCTTCCCCATTCATAAATCAGAGTTCCATAAGCAGCCAGCCCTTCTAGCCAATCCCACTAAGTCAAACATAACTACCTTGTTTCTTCCTCTTGGTCCCACATAGTAGGCCCGCCATGTCTCCAGAAATTAGCCCAGGAATCCCAGAGGTGCTCAGAGAGTAGCAGCGAAGTGAAGGTATAGTGATAGAGAGAGTGTGTGTGTGAGAGTGTGTGTGAGGTCCTGCCCGGTGGGACTAGGCAGTGGCTGAGGCATCATCACGTGTTTATTTCTGTCACAACCCCCCCACCCTTGCGGTCCAGTTACAGGAGCAGAGGAGGGGTGGGTGTACGAGTGTGTGTGTGTGTGTGTGTGTGTGTGTGTGTGTGTTGGTTCTTCTATCCCTGTGGGGACCTAACATCCCCAAAAGTCCTGACAAGGATAGTAAAACAATAACAACTAGGTTACAACTAGGGCTAGGGTTAGAATTAGGGTTAGGGTTAGGGTTAAGGGTTAGGAGTTTGGTTTAGGGTTACGGGTTAGATAAAATAGGATTTTGAATGGAAATTAATTTTAGGTCCCTACAATGATAGAAGAACAACAAATGTGTGTGTGTGTGTGTGTGTGTGGGGGGGGGGGGGGGGGGGGGGGGGGGGGGGTTAGGGTTAGGGTGTGGGGGGGCAGTAAAGGAACTGGAACTGCAACCACAATAGCAGAACACTACCTAACTAACCCCGGGGACGCTAGAGACAGGACAGGACAGGACAGAAGGCATGGATGCTACTACACTACACTACTGCACTTACATGGACCATGTTGTGTTTGTGTACCCAATCTAGCAGCAGCAGTACTGCGTAGGAGGGTGCACGGTAACACAATATGATTAAACTATCATACTGCATAGGAGAACAGTCTAATGCTGGATAAACTCAGACAGCAGTGTGATGTTCCTGTTTTTTGTTTATATGATAAAACCCAACAGGCTATCTTTCTTGGTTAGAGATGTTCTTTAGTGTACAACTTTATCCTTATGCTGTAAGTGTTGCTTTCAGATCTTAAAGGTCCAATTTTTATCTCAATATCAAATAATTTCCTGGTAACAATTAAGTAACTTACTGTGATTGCTTTCAATTAAAATGGTCAAAAAGAAACAAAAATAGCATCTTAGCAATTTCTCAAGAAACAATTTTGCTAGGGACTGCATGGGAGTTGTCTGGAAAACTAGCTGTAGTTGGCAGAGAGGTTTGGAACTCTCTTTCTTATTGGTCTATTAAAGAATTTACCACCTGGTGATGTCACAAGGCAGGCCAAAACTAAATCCCACCACAACAGGCTGACATTTCTTACACTAAAAGATATGGAGTCATTATCATCATTTTCAAAATGTCACAGTATTATTCCAACCTCATAGTGTGTAAATACACACTATATACAAAAGTATGTGGACAGCCCTTCAAATTAGTGGATTTGGCTATTTCAGCCACACCCGTTGCTGACAGGTGTATAAAATCGAGCATACAGCCATGCAATCTCCATAGACAAACATTGGCAGTAGAATCTTACTGTTATAATCTCAACCCGGCACAGCCAAAAGAGGACTGGCCACCCCTCAGAGCCTGGTTTTTCCTAGCCACCGTGCTTCTACATCTGCATTGCTTGCTGTTTGCGGTTTTAGGCTGGGTTCATGTATATCACTTTGTGACGTCGGCTGATGTAAAAAGGGCTTTATAAATAAATGTGATTGATTGAATGGCCTTACTGAAGAGCTCAGTGTCTTTCAAGGTGGCACCGTTGAGCAGCCCCGGTCCACTGTAAGTGCTTTTATTGTGAAGTGGAAATGTCTAGGAGCAACAACGGCTCAGCCGCGAAGTGGTAGGCCACACAAGCTCACAGAACGGGACCGCCGAGTGCTGAAGCGTGTAAAAATTGATTGTCCTCGGTTGCAACACGATTCCAAACTACCTCTGGAAGCAACATCAGCACATTAACTGTTCATTGGGAGCTTCGTGAAATGGGTTTTCATGGTCAAGCAGCCTATTCCTCTTAATTAAATTACACTAATTTAGTTCTACCCCCGGCCTTGCAGTGAAATAAATCACCAGCCAGCTTCTTTGCAGGCATTATATGAAACACCTGTCATGGTTAAGACCATTAGCAGAGTGGAGTAGGCAGAAGACTGCAGTCAATCGACAAAAACAACAACATACCACCAGCAATTTAGCTGCAAGCTGGAGGTAAAGTGTGTCAAATTCATGGTGTAAATATCATCAAAATATACCCATTCAATGAAGATGAAAAGCTTACATCTCCTTATATCTCAGTAGATTTTCAATGTAAAACAAGGTTCCCGTGCCCCCCGGGGGAACTTGATTTACTGTGACCCGGGGAGAGTTATTTATGCCTCAGTGAGACAGGCAAGGCCTTAAATTTAGCTCAGTTTATTTATGTCGGACAGGCAGCATAGGCATGAGTGACTAAACGGACACAGAATCTACACACACCCACTGTCCAGAGCTGAGATGACCATGTCACAACCCTGGACCTGGGCTATTCAGAGCTTTCAGTTGACCAGTCATTAGCTATGATGACAGTCATGCTGACTGGTAAACCTTCACTGATTTATAACACTTATCAGGCTTCAGAAATAACATTACATAAAGGAACATCATTTCAACAGAGAAAACCATCGCAATCAAATATTTCTCTACATCTCTATATTTCTCTATTTCTCTATAACTGCCAAGAGACAGTTCTAATATATATACTGTATATACACAGTGCCAGAAACTATTCATACCCTTTGGTGTATTCCACCATCTTGTTGTGTTACAGCCTGCATTCAAAATGTATTAAATAAAAAAATGTCTCGCCCAACTACACACAAGTACCCATAATGACAATGTGAAAACATGTTTTTAGAAATGTTTGCAAATTTGTTGAAAGTGAAATACAGAAATATCTCATTTACATACAGTAAACGTTCAAAAGTTTGGGGTCACTTAGAAATGTCCTTGTTTTTGAAAGAAAGGCTCTTTTTTTGTCCATTAAAATAACATAAAATTGATCAGAAATATAGTGTAGACATTGTTAATGTTGTAAATGACTATTGTAGCTGGAAACGGCAGATTTTTTTTGGAACATCTACATAGATGTACAGAGGCCCATTATCCGCAACCATCACTTGTGAGTTCCAACGCCACGTTGTGTTCGCTAATCCAAGTTTATAATTTTAAAAGGCTAATTGATCATTAGAAAACCCTTTTGCAATTATTTTAGCACAGCTGAAAACTGTTGTGCTTATTAAAGAAGCAATACAACTGGCCTTCTTTAAACTAGTTGAGTATCTGGAGCATCAGCATTTGTGGGTTCAATTACAGGCTCAAAATGGCCAGAAACAAAGACCTTTCTTCTGAAACTCTTCAGTCTATTCTTGTTCTGAGAAATTAAGGCTATTCCATGCGAGAAATTGCCAAGAAATGTAAGATCTCGTACAACGCTGTGCACTACTCCCTTCACAGAACAGCACAAACTGTCTCTAACCAGAATAGAAAGAGGAGTGGGAGGCCCTGGTGCACGACTGAGCAAGAGGGCAAGTACGTTAGAGTGTCTAGTTTGAGAAACAGATGCCTCAGAAGTCCTCAACTGGCAGCTTCATTAAATAGTACACGCAAAACACCAGTCTCAACGTCAACAGTGAAGAGGCGACTCCGGGATTTCAGCTTTTAATTTTGTCTACATTTCTAAACATGTCTACAAACAAAATTCAATTTTGACATTATGGGGTATTGTGTGTAAATTAGAGACAAAAATCTCAATTAAATACATTTTAAATTCAGGCTGTAACACAACAAAATGTGGAAAATGTAAAGGGGTGTGAATACTTTCTGAAGGCACTATATATAGTGCAGTTGGAAAGTATTCAGACCCCTTCACACATTCCACATTTTGTTACGTTACAGCCTTATTCTGAAATGGATAAAATAGTTCCCTACTCAATCTACACACAATACCCCCATAATGACAAAGCAAAAACAGATTTGTAGACATTTTTACATGTGTGTATATATATGTGTATATATATATATATATATATGTGTATATATATATATATATATATATATATATATATATATATATATATATATATATATAAAAACTGAAATATGACATTTACATAAGTATTTAGACCCTTTACTAAGCACTTCTGGCAGTGATTACAGCCTTGAGTCTTCTTGGGTATGACGCTACAAGCTTGGCACACCTGTATTTGGGGAGTTTCTCCCATTCTTCTCTGCAGATCCTCTCAAGCTCTGTCAGGTTGGAGGGGAGCATTGCTGCACAGCTATTTTCAGGTCTCTCCAGAAATGTTCGATCGGGTTCAAGTCTGGGCTCTGGCTGGGCCACTCAACGACATTCAAAGACTTGTCCCAAAGTCACTCCTGCGTTGTCTTGGCTGTATGCTTAGGGTCATTGTCCTGTTGGGAGGTGAACCTTCACCCCAGTCTGAGGTCCTGAGCGCTCAGGAGCAGGTTTTCATCAAGAATCTCTCTGTACATTGTTCGGTTCATCTGCCCTCAATCCTGACTAGTCTCTCAGACACTGTCACTGAAAAACATCCCCAAGGCATGTTGCTGCCACCACCATGCTTCACTTTAGGTATGGTGCCATCCTGCAGAGATGGTTGTCATTCTTGAAGTTTCTCCCATCTAAAAATAAGAACTCTGACCATCGGGTTCTTGGTCACCTCCCCGACCAAGGCCCTTCTCTTCTACATTGTAGAATAATAGTGAAGACATCAAAACATCAAAACACACATGGTATCATGTAGTAACCAAAAAAGTGTTCAACAAATCAAAATACATTTTATATTTGAGATTCTTCAAAGTAGCCACCCTTTGCCTTGATGACAGCTTGCACACTCTTGGCATTCTCTCAACCAGCTTTACCTATAATGCTTTTCTAACAGTCTTGAAGGAGTTCCCACATATGCTGAGCACTTGTTGGCTGCTTTTCATTCACTCTTCGGTCCAACTCATCACAAACCATCTCAATTCGGTTGAGGTTGGGTGATTGTCGAGTGCTGCATCAACCAGGTCATCTGATACAGCACTCGATCACTCTCCTTCTTGGTCAAATAGCCCTTACACAGCCTGGTGGTGTGTTGAGTCATTGTCCTGTTGAAAAACAAATGCTCGTCCCACTAAGCGCCAACCAGATGGGATGGAGTATAGCTGCAGAATGCTGTGGTAGCCATGCTGGTTAAGTGTGCCTTGAATTCTAAATAAATCACAGACAGTGTCACCAGCAAAGCACCCCCACATCATACCTCCTCCTCCATGCTTCACGGTGGGAACCACACATGCGGAGATCATCCTTTCACCTACTCTGCGTCTCACAAAGACACGGCGGTTGGAACCAAAAATCTCACATTTGTACTCATCAGACCAAAGGACAGATTTCCACCGCTCTAATGTCCATTGCTGGTGTTTCTTGGCCCAAGCAAGTCTCCTCTTCTTATCGGTGTCCTTAAGTAGTGGTTTCTTTGCAGAAATTTGACCGTGAAGGCCTGATTCATGCAGTCTTCTCTGGTGAGTTGGTGTTGAGATGTGTCTGTTACTTGAACTCTGTGACCCATTTATTTGGGCTGCAATTTCTGAGGCTGGTAACTCTAATTAACTTCTACAGCAGAGGTAACTGGGTCTTCCTTTACTGTGGCGGTCCTCGTGAGAGCCAGTTTCATCATAGCGCTTTATGCTTTTTGCGACTGCACTTGAAGAAACTTGAAACATTCAAAGTTCTGTCATTTCTCTTTGCTTATTTGAGCTGTTCTTGCCTTAATAGGGACTTGGTCTTGTACCAAATAGGGCTATATCCTGTATACCACCCTTATCTTGTCACAACACAACTGATTGGCTCAAACACATTAAGAAGGAAATAAATTCCCCAAATGTACTTTTAACAAGGCACACCTGTTAATTGAAATGAATTCCAGGTGACTACCTCATGAAGCTGGTTGAGAGAATGCCAAGGGTGTGCAAAGCTATCATCAAAGCAAAGGGTGGCTATTTGAAGAATCTCAAATGTAAAATACATTTAGATTTGTTTAACACTTCTTTGGTTACTACATGATTCCATGTGTTATTTCAGTTTTGATGTCTTCACTATTATTCTACATTGTAGATAATAGTAAAAATAAAGAAAAACCCTTGAATGAGTAGGTGTGTCCAAACATTTGACTGGTACTGTATATCATTCAAATGTTTTAATTTGTTAATGTAAAAATTGTCCTCTGTATTATACAAATACTTTCCCTGTGAAAATGAGTGCTGGGGACATATCAAAAGCCCATTTATTCAGTGTAATTTGAGAAGTTAGTTAGGTGACTGACTGTACAAACATTCATTTATTTTTTACATTTGCAGGGGAAATGCAGTCGGTCACCAAACTAACTTCTCAAATTACACTGTATAAATGGGCTTTTGATGTCCCCAGCACTCATTTTCACAGGGAAAGTATTTCTCTATAGATACTCAAGCAAATCATTTCTAGATTATACATTTACTACATAGACTAGAACAAAAATATGTGAAACAAAAAAGAAAACTTACTTGTGGGAGCACTTTCTGAGGTAGACATTGCTGTAACACTAAAATAATATTTCCCTCAGTCACACCCATTAAGACATAATGGAGACAGTAAGGATACACTCGTCATTATAATGAATTTAAGGCCATGACTAGCACTTTTTACTGACTATTATCCCTCTTAAGTCCAGTGCGGTGGTGATTGACACTAGCCTTAAAAGAACACATCAGGGAGAGAGAGAGATACTTCCTTTCCGTTTTATCTGCAGAAACAGTCACAAACACATGATATCTAGGTCCGTCACACACAGCAGGAATCTGAGTTCAACACATAGCAGTAATACAGCTACTATAACAGACATTTATTTTCTTCAGAAGACCTTATAATGTGTATTTGGCCTTGATCACAAGCTGCTGTTCATAGTCTCAAACTGAGAGTTGCAACTTGTACACTTATTGGGCAAATCATAGAGTACTGAATGTGTGGTTTCCATTAGATTTGTTTTGTAGGCAACAAGCTCTCTCAGGCACCCCTTCAGGATACACAGAGACGAAAGGAAATTTCCCAAAGAGCGAAATTGAATATAGAAAATGCCTAAAGTAATTACCCAGTGAATGTACAATTAGGCCTATACCACTCAGCTAATTCGTTTTGTCTGGTTGTGATCTTTCTTAGTTAAAAAAAGACTACATCCAACCTGACCTGGCTACACCTTTCAATCATTCACTGAATACGTCTATTTGTATTTATTTATTCTGCATTTATCACAGAAAGTGCTATCTTGAGATTGTTCTTCCATCCCCCCAGGCCAGGGCTGTCATCACTTTCACCAGTCGCCACAAAGGGGCACTCTTTAGCTGTGGTATAAGTAACAAACACGGAACATGAGCTTTACCTTCAGGAAATCTATTCCCCCTTAAAGAGCACGTGCCCAGAACACATATAGGAGGTACTGAGTCTTGATGACTGGAATTTACTGGGGTTCCACAGCAATTGCAACCTAGCCTCCATTCTTCTGCCTTTAGAGTTCCTTATATAGAAAATGACAAACACACGGCCAGGCAGGGAGGGACTGACACACACACACACACAGGGGCCGAATCTTGCAGCTGTTCATACTAGACAGAGAGTTGGGAAGTGTGCTTCAAAATGGCTTGGTAAATAAATGAAAAAGTGAAACTGCACAACTAGGACAGTCCAAACGTTATTCAAAAGAGAAGAGAAAGTAAACATCATGGGACAGTAATCCTCTTACTCCTTATCTTAATAACCTTGCATTCTTGGCATAGGTGATGACCATCTGATCTATTTATGTTTATTACATCATGAGGAATGCCACTTGCCAGTCTACTTTCTTTGTGTTTTTTTTTCTTCTATTCACTTTGAAACTTCCAATGGTTGAGAGAGTATTTCGTTGATGTTAATTTTTTATTTTTACAAAAATAATAACTTGCCATGGCATGTATGATTTGTATTGAAGTCCAAAGTTTTATAATAGTAGGCTACTTCTGATCATAGCCATTTCAATGGCTTGAAATAAAGATGATAAATATTTGACATGGATGTGGCTCATGCAACCCGTTTGTTGTTCTTTATTCCAACTAAAAAAGGTTTTATGAAGTCATATCCTACATTTAGACCCATGTCAATATAACGTATTGATGGGAAACGTAAATTGCAGCACCATGGACAGCGGGGAATAAAACGGATACACAAATGAGTGTTATGACAATGTATAACGTCACGCTTTAGGGAATTAAGCTTATACGTTACCTTCTTTGGACTTCTTCTTTCTAACCAGCGTTCCTCCTAATTTTCCAAGGAAAGATTCGTCCTTTTTCATCTTGCCTGACTGCGAAGTCGCTGACCTAACAGGAGCTCCAGCCATCTTTGAGCGACGGTCAACTAACTGTTCGCTGCAGCTCAATTCTGTGAAACCTCAATCCCCGTGATTCATTGAACACCTGGAATTAAGTCCGCTGGCAGGAAAAAGGACGTGGACAACACTTCGGGCCGGTAGCGGTAACAATAGGAGGAGAGGAGCGCCCGTTTGACTTCAATGGACCGGATGACTCTGTTAGCAGACAAGGCATCGCCTTCATTATTGGCTGCCCGACAGCGCCGGTCAATGGCTGGATGTCGGTTGTCCCATGAGAGGAGAGGATGCGTCACACAATAGCCCATAGAGGGACTGCTTGATGCATAACAATTTGTCATAGGCTACTCAACATTTACACCAGTAGTCCTTATTCAGAAGCAGAACCACATCTAATACTCTGAGGAACTAATACATAATTTGCCATTTCCATGTATTTTGGCAGTAGTGTTTTACAGCAGTATTTCTGTGGTATGCTCTAGTTTTCCATAGAAAATAGGTTTTTGCTTTTGACACAGATCACAGCATTGTCTACATCTTGTCTGCCCAACAGCTCGCTGCATCCGCTGTATGAATAATGATACTAATACTATTAATATTAATACTGAATGACCCTATGACTTGACTTCATTTGCGCAAACAGGAAGTTGTTTCTCAATTTCCATCACACATGGACGGACTGATGAAAACAGAGAGTAACCATGATATTCATATTTTGTTGTGTTGCAATATGGAGATTACTCAGTGGTGCAAGTTTCAGACATGTTCAATTACTAGATAGCAGAATGACCAACAGACAGTTTAATTGTTTTTAATTACCAAAATTACAAACAGTATAAAAATGGATGCCTGGGAGATGGATTTTCTCCCTAGGTCACAAACCCAATTGGTGTGGAGATGACTTCAGACCTGGTTCTGTCCTTTTTCCTCGACTTCTTTCCCCTTTGCCGCTTTAAAAGGACAAAAAAAATGTATTAACAAGCTGAGTGGTCAGTATTTTCTTGAGGTGTCTATACTATTAACTATTTTGGTTTTCTAAAATGTTATTATCCATTTGAGCAACTGAATAGGTTTCCTTAGATGCTGTGATCATTTGTTCACCTGCATTCTGCAGAAGTCCCCAGTGTGTCTGCAGCCTCTGTCTCAGTCTCTCCATGGCCTCCATGTCCTCAGGGAGAGGGGCCCCCAGGGGCCCCAGAGAGGGAGCAGGGTCCCCCAGCAGAGAGGCTGCCGTGGTCCCTACAGCCTCCTCCTCCCCCTCCTGGGATGTGACAACAATATGTTAGAGGATCATCCCTGCAACACTCATTCGACCGTGAAAAAAACACAGGACAAAAAATATCATAATTCAAAATACTTTAAAACTGCATAGCTAGGACCAAGTCAAAGTGGGGCCCTCACTCCCTCGGTGTCCCTCTCACCTGTAAAAGGGCAAGTGTGTGGCCCTGTGCCAGGCCCTGGAGTAGGCTGGTGATCTGTGCCCAGGCTGCCTTCCCCACCCCACTGCCTGGCCCCCGCACCAGCAGCACCAGCCCAGGGTCATACTCATAGGCCAGAGGCAGGAGCAGGCACAGCACAGCCTGCATCAACCCTGCCACATCACTGCAGCCCTGTGGTGGGACACAAACACACACACACACTGACTGTAATAATACACTGTACACAACAGATGCTGTGCATTAAAAGTAAGGTAGAACATAACATACATCTACTCCATAAAATCTTGGCAAGCGCAACAAGAGAATCATGTCGCAGGAGTACGTTTCCTCTTCCAAATAATTTGCTGTACCTTTAACAGAGTCACAGAAACCTGATATCTGGACTTCTGCTCCTCTGGCTCCTTACTGCTGATCTGCACCACTAGTGCTTTCCTAAAAGAGAAAGGTGAAGGAGATGGTTTAGAAGGGTATTTATGACTGTGCGGTTACTCAACGTACTGTGCAAACATTCTCACCCGTCCTCAGTGACGTACGTCGGGATCTCCCCATCCCCCAGGTACACCAGCAATAACCTGTGAGGAGAAAAACACTCACCAACTGAGTGTTCGCCACCAGTTCCTCTGCTGGCTTATGCATGTCCAGTATTGAGAATGTACTCAAGGTCAAAGGTCATAAACGGTGTATACCGGTTGGTGAGAGACATCCGAGCATGCTGCGCGGCACACAGCATCGCCACGGAGACATCAGGCACCAGCGCCAGACCGTTACGAATCTGACAGACAGTTAGCATCAAAGTGCCAGGTTAGCCAAAGATCAGAGGTCAAACCACACCATCTCTCTACAACTTGTGGTGCTGGGAATAATAGCCCCATAGTTCAGTTCATAATACATAAACACACAATACCCTCTGTGTATTCACCATGTTCCAGCCCCAGGAATAGCAATGTGTTGCATTGCTTCGTCACAAGCAAACAAAGGCAACATAAAATGTACTGGAACTAAAGAAACACACGGGCAAAAGTTGTGTGCAATTGATGCAGTGCAACAATGGAGGGCATTTGATGAATGTAATGACTCACAACGCAAAATGACTTTTGATGAGTAAGATGAAATGACGCTTAACTTCTAAACACAGCTCACCTCTTGTTTCTTCATCTTTTCAAAGAGCGCGATGACGCTGCAGAGAGACATGAGAGCATCCTCCTCTGCCGACCCTTCAAAAAAGTTATCCCTAGTTATAAAATAAGACAGTGTTATTGAAGCTTCACCAAAAACATTGGAGTACAATAAATACCATGTGTATTCATATTGATCAAAATAAAAGTACAAATTGATTAAAAAGGAACTATGATCATACTTTAAAAGTTGCACTATGCAGAAAACGCTCCGCCATTTCCTGGTTGCTCAAATTCAAATAGTTGGCTTAATTTCAGTTTATGTGACAAAACAAGCAAGCAATAGTGTAGAGAATCATTGTACCATCTAAACCGTTGTCAAATATATTTTATATAACCAAAAATATTGTATTTTCAGCTGTTTGAAGCTGGTATACAATACCAAAAGTAAAAGACGGCAAAAACCAGAAGCATAGAACAGATCTACCACTTCTTATACTTGATATTAATGAGGACAGATCTATAACACACATTTCTATGTGAATTTGATCAAGTTGGCTAAAAAGTTACATATTGCAGCTTTAACATTATTGTGGGTGAAGAATGTATCTGGGGACATTTGTTGGGGACAGACTTAAATCTCTGAGGTATCTCAGGAGTATAGGTTAGGGACAGACCTTAGTCTTTGCAGTATCTCAAGAGTTGGGGCCAGTGATGACCTCACACGGTCACATCTGTCAGGGACCTCCAGGTCAGCAGGGAGTGCCACTTCAGTGTGGACCGGAGGAGCCAACCGGGACGGAGGCTTCATCCACACCACCTCCTCTTCCTCCGCTTTCTGACCATCCCCCTCTTCTTTCTGACCCCCCTCAGCCTGGACACCCTCTTCCTTCTCTGCCAGCTTACAGTGTTTCGTGCTGGGCTCAGACACGGGTGGGGCAACTGGAAGGGAAGTGAATGGAAGGAGGGAGGAAAGATAAGATTAATAGCTATATTAGGGTAATGCAGGTTGATATGTTGTAAATGAAGTGATGAGATCTGAGCGTGATGTTATATAGTACCTGTGTGTTTGAGGCAGGCCCAGTAGGGCTTGTGAGCTGATCTCACACACTGAATGGACTCCAGAGCACTGCAGGGATGGAGAGAGCGAGGCAGACACAATGCAGTGCGTTAACTGACTGTACAAGCTATTTAGGTTATAGCCTTTTTAAAACTGTGACTGACACATCAGCCCACCTCTCACATGGGCCGTTCAGTTCTGACGTTTGGGGGGCGGGATCTCCGAGTAAGGTCTGGACGGTCTGGCACACTGATTGGGCCAGTGAGGTCAAGTTGTACCCTCCCTAAAATAGTTTTTTTTTATAGAGTGAATCGAGGTACAAAAAAACCAGCAAAAACAGTTCCTGTTTTGTTCATGAGACTCATTTCAGAAAAGAGTGACACCGTTAAATATCATAAGTCTATGAGTGACCGTCACCTCCAGGACAGCACACAGTTTCCCCCCAGCCAGGGACTTCAGGAGGTGGGTCAGGTGGGCAAAGATGTCTGGGGTGGCACACATGTGACCCTGGGACACAAACATAAAAGAACGCTTGATTATACTGTACTACCGAAACAATAGTGTCTAGGCCTATATTAGTTGGTCATTCATTTAAGCAGTAGAATGCCTTACCTCTGGGTCTCCAATGGCAGAGTCAAAGCCAGCACACACAAAGACCAAATCTGGGCTGAACTGGAACAAAGAGTATTAATTTCTCTCAGTCATCATTTGAGGTTGATATGTAGAGAGAACGTCGCACACGTTTTGTGAGTGCTGCCCGATTCTGACCTGGGAGAATGCCTCACCTCATATGCGATGGGTAGGAGAACATGGAAGAAGACAGAAAGGTAATCACTGTTCTCCATCCCCACCTGTAACCAGTCAAGAGATCAAATTGAGAACTGAAGGCATAATGCTACTGAGAAAGTAACAAGTACTGTATGGTAGGCAGGGCTACTTGATATAAAAGGACTTCTATGGAACTCACCTTGTTCCAGGGTACGTTGATGTTGAAGCCAGCACCCTTCTCCTTGCCCACACTGTCATAGTCGGATTCCCTCAGGTTGGGCCAAAAGCCTTGGTGCTCATAGCGGTGCCAGGAAAAGTACAGCACACTGGGGGGGGGGGGGGGTCAGTCAGAGCAATCTGCAGATCAGACAGGATTGATTACCAGACAAAAGGTCCAGTTAGGATCAAGAAAAGACACTCACCTTGGGTCATCCTCAAAAGCGAACTGCACCCCCTGTCCGTGATGCACGTCCCAGTCCACTATCAACACCCTGGGGAAACAAAAACATTATTCGAAAAAACAAACACACATTCGCCCATTCTATTTCTAAGTCTACTTTCAAAGGCCTACAATGGAATCAGTTAAGAGTGTGTTCTACTCAGGCCCTGCTCACCTCTTGATATCGTACTGTTTCTTGGCATAGTGGGCAGCGATGGCCACGTTGTTGAACACACAGAAGCCGTTGGCAGCACTGCGCTGACTGTGGTGTCCTGGGGGTCTGATTATAATTTTTTTTTAAAAGAGGTGGGAGAGGGAGGTGAATCCTGAGTACCAGATACTGTAACTGTGCATACAGGAAGTCCATGACACCTTGAGGGGCATTGTAAATAAAACAGCTGAGGACAAACCCATATGCACTCTGTTCCTCCGTGGTTAAAACTCACCTGACCAAGGCCATGCCGTTCCTCACTTTCCCCGTCATCACACTGTCCACCAGCTGGAGAGTGGCCCCGATGGCCAACTTGGCACAATGGTAGATGTTCTAGAGGCGAAAACACAGGCAGAGATCATGGGTTTCACAATGCTAACTCTGTTTCGGTCAGCCTCATAGTCAGGTCCCATTCTGTGCACTATACTGTTTCTTCTCCATTTGGGACAATGCAGCGATTAGTTGATTGATTGACTAGTCGGTTGGTTAGTTGACTGACTGTCCATGTCATCTCACCGGGTGGAAGTAGACATCCCCATACTGCTGGGTGAAGGTCCTCAGCTCATCAAGGCTCATGTGTGGTGTCTTCTTTACTGCCTCCAGGTACTCCTCACTGTAGGTACAACATAGAGCAGTGTGTGTGTGTGTGTGTGTGTGTGTGTGTGTGTGTGCGCATGCGTGATAAGACTCACCTGTGAGCCAGTAGGATCTCTGCGTCGGTGGCCTGGCGTATAGGCACAGAGACACAGCGCTCAGCCAGACCCTCCTCCTGCAGAGCTGTCTGACTGACAGTCAGACGCTCAGGGACCTCAATTTTACAAGCCGGGCTGAAGAGAGGACATGCAAAAGAACAATGTAAGCCAAACAATTAGCAGAGGTCATTCCTACTCTGCGGTGCCTACCACATTACTTTTGTGAAAAAAAGAGGATATATTTTCCATTTGTTTTGTATTCTATCAGAAAAAGGACATGTTTGACTATCAGAAAAACATATTGGTCAAGCTCAGGCACTTAAATCCTAATAAATATAGGCATATTGTTCACACACGGGCCACGGCATATTTCCACCCTGTTAGGGACTTGCATATAACTATCCGAAGGTGTTAACAATGCATGCAAATATCTAGATTTTGATTTTCTACGTAATCAAAATGTTGATTTATTTTCTTCAAATAATTGTAAAATCAATGATTATTGAGGGAAACGTGTGCTATTTTCCGAACCATTTGCACCACATTTTCCGAATAAGAGTGAATATCAACAGAATTTGGTCAACAGTTTTGCATATGCAGTTGATCCCTTCTATCTCAAGTTACCGCAAAGATATACATAACATTTGATGTTATTGTTCAATTATTATTTTAAAACACTGACCTAACTGGGTGGAATGAAGCATAACAGGATGGAAAGCAATAACAGGGTGGAACTAATACCAATAATAAACTAAATATTTAAACAAAAGTTATATTATGCACTTTTAAATCTGTGGAAATGGTCAAAAATAAAAACAGTACATTTATAATTAGAATCACTTTCAATTTATTAGATTTTCTATTTACTTTGTCCTTTTAAAAAAAATTGTCAACCAACCAGATCTCGGAGACTTCTAGAGTTGCTTCTTTTAACTCAAAGCAGGCACAGGCCGTGACCCCCCCCCCCCCCCCCCCCCCCCTCTCATCTCTTTGGCAGAGACAGGTTATGCCTCTGTACTTGATGTGACCTGGCAACACACATGATGCATCTTCATTGAGTCTTTCACTGCAGTTTTTGGACAATAAAAATCCCATAGCTGTAAATGGCGAATAGTTGCAGAATGCTGTGGTAGCCATGCTGGTTAATAAGTGTGACTTGAATTCTAAATAAATCAGTGTCACCAGCAAAGCACCCCCACACCACCTCCTCCATGCTTCACTGTGTGAACCACACATGTGGAGATCTGTTCACCTACTCTGGATCTCACAAAGACACAGCGAATAGAACAAAAAAATCTAATTTGGACTCATCAAACCAAAAAGGACAGATTTCCACTGGTCTAACGTCCATAGCTTGTGTTTCTTGGCCCAAGCAAGTCTCTTCTTATTGGTGTCCTTTAGTAGTGGGTTCTTTGCAGAAATTCAACCATGAAGGCCTGAACAGTCATTGTTGAGATGTGTCTGTTACTTGAACTCTGTGAAGCATGTATTTGGGCTGCAATCTGAGGTTATCCTCTACAGCAGAGGTAACTCCGGGTCTTCCTTTCCTGTGGCGGTCCTCATGAGAGCCAGTTTCATCATAGCACTTGATGGTTTTTGCGACTGCACTTGAAGAAACTTCTTGACATTTTCCCGGATTGACTGACCTTTATGTCTTAAAGTAATGATGGACTGTCGTTTCTCTTTGCTTATTTGAGCTGTTCTTGCAATAATATGGACTTGGTCTTTTACCAAATAGGGCTCTCTCTGTATACCACCCCTAACTTCTCTCAACACAACTGATTGCCTCAAACCCATTAAGAAGGAAAGAAATCCCACAAATTAACTTTTAACAAGGCACAACTGTTAATTGAAATGCATTCCTGGTGACTACCTATTGAAGCTGGTTGAGAGAATGCAAAGAGTGTGCAAAGCTGTAAAGGCAAAGGGTGGCTACTTTGAAGAATCCGAAATATATTTAGATTTGTTTAACACTTTTCTGGTTACTACATGATTACTACCATGTGATATTTCATAGTTTTGATGGCTTCACTATTATTAATGTAGAACATTTGTAGAACAAAAATAAAGAAAAACACTGGAATGAGTAGGTGTGTCCAAACTTTTTACTGGCACTGTAGATAAATCCGAGTCCTAATACTTACTTAGCTTTGCACTGTTGTTTTCCCCGCCCAAAAAAAGATTGACACTTCCTGAATGTGATGCAATTGTGGGAAAGGGCTGTTTTTTAAAGGGGTATCACTACCAACTAACAGGGGAGAAAGTGAAAACAGGGAAAGGGGGATACCTAGTCAGTTGTACAACTGAATGCATTCAACTGAAATGTGTCTTCCGCATTTATGACACACAGAAAATCTTAAATACGGTAACAAATACAATAATCATGAGAAAAAAGTATGACGACATATTTTAAGTAGGACTATAAAATAAGTAATAAATATTTGTTTATTTGATTAATTATTTAATGGCTTATATTTCTCATAGAAGACGATGAATAGCACCGGGGAGGTGGCAAAAACGCCTACATCCACTGAAATCAAAATGGTAAAAAATGCATAAAAGTGCAATCGGAAAGCATTCAGACCCCTTGACTTTTTCCACATTTTATTACGTTACAGCCTTTTTCTAAAATGAATACACATTTTTTTAAATTACCTCAATCTACACACAATACTCCATAATGACAACGCGAAAAAGGTTAGACATTTTTGCAAGTGTATTAAAAATAAAATACAAAAATACCTTATTTACATAAGTATTCAGACCCTTTGCTATGACACTTGAAAAAGAGCTCAGGTGCATCCTGTTTCCATTGATCATCCTTGAGATGTTTCTACAGCTTCATTGGAGTTCACCTGTGTTAAATTTAATTGATTGGACATGATTTGGAAAGCCACACACCAGCCTAAAAGGTCCCACAGTTGACAGTGCACGTCAGAGCAGAAACCTAGCCATGAGGTCAAAGGAATTGTTGAGCTCCGAGACAGAATTGTGTCGAGGCACAGATCTGGGGAAGGGTACCAGCAAATTTCGGCAGCATTGAAGATCCCCAAGAACACAATGGCCTCAATCATTCTTAAATGAAAACACCAGAACACCAGTTTGGAAACACCAGAACTCTTCCTAGAGCTGGCTGCCCGACCAAACTGAGCAATAGGTGGAGAAGGTCTTGGTGAGGGAGGTGACCAAAAACCCAATGGTCACTCTGACAGAGCTCCAGAGTTCCTCTGTGGAGATGGGAGGACCTTCTCCGCTCCACCAATCAGGCCTTTATGGTAGAGTGGCCAGACGGAAGCTACTCCCCAGTAAAAGGCACATGACAACCCGCTTGGAGTTCGCCAAAAAGCACCTAAAGCCTCTCAGACAATGCAAAACAAGATTCTCTGGTCTGATGAAACCAAGATTGAACTCTTTGGCCTGAATGCCAAGCATCACACCTGGAGGAAACCTGGCACCATACCTACAGTGAAGCATGGTGGTGGCAGCATCATGCTGTGAGGATGTTTTTCAGCGGCAGGGACTGGGAGACTAGTCAGGATCGAGGGAAAGATGAACGGAGTAAAGTACAGTACCTAGATGAAAACCTGCTCCAGTGCTCAGGACCTCAGAATGGGGCATATGTTCAACTTCCAACAGGACAACGACCCTAAGCACACACAGCCAAGACCACGCATTGGTGACTTCGGGACAAGTTTCTGAATGTCCTTGAGTGGGCCAGCCAGAACCCAGAATTGAAGCCGATCTAACATCTCTGGAGAGACCTGAAAATAGCAGTGCAGCGACGCTCCCCGTCCAACCTGTCTGAGTAAAGGGTCTGAATACTTAAGTAAAAGTGCTACTTCGAATGTGTATTTTTTTTATCAATTTGCAAACATTTCTAAACCTGTTTTTTCGCTTTTTCATTATGGGTTATTGTGCGTAGATTAACGACGGTGAAAAAACGTGTTAATCCTTTTAGAATACGCTGTAACCTAACAAAATGTGGAAAAAGTCAAGGGGGCTGAATACTTTCCGTATGCACTGTATATCTTTGCACTTATATCTTTCCACATTTTACACTAAATAAGAAGTGTTATTTCCTGGGGATTGAAAAGGAACTAGTAACACAAGCATTTCGCTACACCCGAAATAAAATCTGCTAAATGTGTGTATGCGACCGATACATTTATTTTTATTTGACTCACCAACTCATACGTACACACACAGCAGAATGATATTTATCATAATCAGTTTTTGCTCTCTTTCGCTATACTGCAGTGTAGGTAGGACAACAAAAGGCACAATAAGGAAGCAAGACTTACTCAACCCATAGCAGTTTGTAGCGAGTCATCTCCTCATCATAAACCAAAGCGGTTCCAGACGACATCTTTCAACAAAGTATTCGTGACTTCAATGGCAGAAGAAAGGGATCACACCTTTAAAGAAAAGTTGACAGAATGTAAATAGCTACCTGTAAAGTCGATATACGAATTTAGATTAGACTTCAGGGAAACACATTCATCGCGCTTTTCTTGCCAGCGGCGCAGACATGTTTGTGTTGCGTGACCACAGGACAGATTTGATTGGTCTAAACGAGTACATTTATACATTTTGAATTTCATTATGTTTTTAGATATTAATAGCACAAGTGGATTTGTAAAATTACCTAAGGTGAACATTTGAGCTCAATCAAAATAAAAAATTCTGTAAAAATGCAAGCTTTATGTCTTCATAAATTCACCCTCCCCCTTGTGGTATGAGTTGGTATGTTTTAGGGTTTGAGAAAAAAATACAATTGATGGTCACTCATAAGACACCAGTCCTGTTAGAAAATAACGTGTCAATGTGACTGTACCATATCACCTAACACGAATTCCAATATGATGAAATCTGAAGTGCTTTCTTGACCAGATTCTATTTCAGAGCACTACATAAGAGAAAAATCATGTAATGAGATCCTCCTCAGTATCCCAGGGTGACTGGCTGGTGACAGGATCCAGTCAAACAAATTAGATTGGAGCCAGGCGATGAATTCAGTGACTACAGCCAGCTGGCATCAGCCACCCTGCCAGATGGTCAGCTCCACAGCACCTACCATGACCAGCAGCAATGGGGCACTGTGTTTCAGTGGCCACTGGAGGCCAAAACAGAGCACTTGATCGGTCATTTCCAGGATTCATCTCTACTGCCATCAACCAGAAATAGTCCCCACAGCCCCATAAGCATTGAGCTACAACACTGTACTATATAAATGTCAATGCATGTTGAATATAGTAATCGTTTTGATCAAGCAACACTGGTTTTATGACAGTAAATGCTCCAGAAAAGCCACCCATTATTTTGAGAATGGAATTGTAGGGTTGATGTTCTTGGGCTGAATAGTTACCATAGGCAACTTTACAAGTTCAAGATAATACCCTAAGAGTGGCACAGGTTAGAGCAGAATGATACATCTGATCCAAGACCATGAATAACAGCACAAAAAGCATTTACACTCTGCATTTTAATTCTCTCTCTGTAAGAGAGCTGGTTTCCAAAAAAACAAAAACATTTTACAGTTAAAAAAGCAAACAGTAATTCTGTACAACCAGGGTCAGGTCATTGTAGTACCCTGGGAAGTAGCAGGGGTGTCACAGAGCAACACCATGGGTTACATAAACCGTTCTACACAGCCCCTTTAAAGTGCTTCTGTAGCACGTCAGCGGTTTCAAAAACATATCTCTGAATTTCTCCAGTGCTGCAAAGCTTTAAAAGACAGTAAAAACTTCCTGATAAAAAAATGAAGAAACTACGAAAATGATCAGAGTAGTAACAATATAATATCAGAGTTGTTACTCTTGGTAGCGTGGGATGAGGTAAGATTTCCCATCACCCTGACTGACACAACATGAGAGGAATGACCTTTGGCTTGGCAAAGTATCAAAACACTCCCACACACACATACATACAATATAGACTGTTAGTCTCACATACAGTAAGTAGACACCCACTAAAGGACAGACTGCTCGGCAGCCTGGAAAAGCAGCCCAGTGGGCCTATATGAAGCTCAGTGGGCCCAGTTCGGTTGTATTAGTTGAGCCAGGTGGTGTTGAGCTGAGTCTGGTTCTTGATGCTGGTGTCCATCTTGAGCACCTCTCTGATGGCCATGGTGGCGTAGGTAGAGGGAGGCAGGGAGAACTCCATCCTCAGAGCCCTGTACTTCCCCTCTGGTGGGTGGAGGAGAGAAAGAGTTAGGAGAAACACACTACCAAGAGCCTTTTTCAATTTAATGGAGTAGATACAAGGTGAGTGGAAAAGTACCACATATTGATTAAATCACAGCAACAGGATGAAACTAGAACATACCTTTGTTGAAGACTGGGGGAGGTTGGTCCTCTAGTTTCTCCACATCAGTGTGGACCAGGGAGACACGAGGGTCCTCATAGTTAATCACCTCCCTATAGAAGGAGAGATGATACAAGAAACACAACTCAGGAATGTAGAGGAGGAAATATTATACAAGGCAATCACATTATCATGCGCAAGGTAAAAAGGAAGCAATCCTCAGGTCCTTTTTATGCATTTAGAATGTGTAACAAAAACTTCAACACTATTCCTTTGCTTTTTCCTATAGTTAGCCAAGACTGAAAGTAGTTGTATTAATTGATACTGAGGGGATAGCGAGTGTTACAGACCAGCTGACGTCACTGGGTTTGATGAGGATGCGTCGGTAGGCCCCGGCCAGAGAGTAGTCCCTCACCCTGTGTCGCATGTTGTCAATGTCCAGGTTATCTGCACTCAGCATCTCCCTGTAGCCCTTACCCACTGTTACAGAACAGGAGGAAAAGACACAATCACATCTGAAACACACACTCCAACCACATATCTGAATAGAATAGAACAGTAAAACAGAATAGAATACTCCAGAGATCTTTTTTTACATTTTATTAAACTAGGCAAGTCAGTTAAGAACAAATTCATGTTTACCATGACGGCCTACCAGGCCAAACCCTAACGACGCTGGGCCAATTGTGCACCGCCCTACAGGACCCCCAATCACAGCCCGTTGTGATACAGCCTGGAATCGAACCAGGGTCTGTAGTGACACCTCTAGCACTGAGATGCAATGCCTTACACCGCTGCGCCACTCAGGAGATATCATTTTTCAGGGATTGAAATTCTTCTTCACCTCTGCTTATAACATCCCAGACAACAGGAGAAGACTTTGCCCTGACATGAAACTAGTTCATGTCAGGGAAAACAAGCCAAATGAAACTAGTTCATGTCAGGGCAAACAAGCCAAATGAAACTATTTCATGTCAGGGCAAACAAGCCAAATGAAACTAGTTCATGTCAGGGCAAACAAGCCAAATGAAACTAGTTCATGTCAGGGCAAACAAGCCAAATGAAACTAGTTCATGTCAGGGCAAACAAGCCAAATGAAACTAGTTCATGTCAGGGCAAACAAGCCAAATGAAACTAGTTAATGTCAGGGCAAACAAGCCAAATGAAACTAGTTCATGTCAGGGCAAACAAGCCAAATGAAACTAGTTCATGTCAGGGCAAACAAGCCAAATGAAACTAGTTCATGTCAGGGCAAACAAGCCAAATGAAACTAGTTCAAACCGGACAAACCATTCAGTAAGGTAAAGGAATGGTAAAAAAAACAAAAGTCAATTAAGGAGATTGTTTCCGATTATGGGAGAGGGGAGAGCTTAAGGGAGGAATAGAGACATGGTGGGAGGATGCAGGGCTCTCTTACCGTGGTGAGTGGGGTAGATGACGTCAAACCCTGGTAGGGGCATCACCACGTCTTGGATAGAGTGGGTCTCGGCCTCTGCTGCGGACAGCACGAATGCAGTGCCTGGAGATAAGAGGGTGAATGGCAGTGGTAGAAAAAGTACCCAATTGTCATACTTGAGTAAAAGTAAAGATACCTTAATAGAAAATAACTCAAGTAAAAGTGAAAGTCACCCAGGAAAATACTACTTGCGTAATATTTTTTGGGGCGCTACACGTGCAACACAGCATTCCTAACCTAGCCCACAATGTCTGCTGTGTGGATCGAGCAGTCAACAAGTCGAGCAGTCATTTGAAAGAGTAAGACAATTTCAATGACACAACTCAAAGGCGAAATCCATTAACGCCAAGATAATGGATTCATTGCCCTGGACAATCAACCGTTCTCTGTCGTGGGTGATGTTGGATTTCGCCAACTGGTTGAGCACCGGTACACACTACCAAGTGTGCTATTTTTCAGATGTTGCCCTACCGGAGTTACATAGTAATAGCATCACTGCTATTAGCTTCATGATATACAAACTATAGGTCTTTGCATGTCAAAAAATATACAGTAGCACTGTCAAAGTTGTATAAAAAAGTAGGCAAATAAGCAAACACCGGACACGAACGATGTGTTCACAATACCGCGTTAGTAATAAGGCAGAATTTGTTCGACCGCAACTTCTGGAGTAGCTAGCTTTAGCTTGGTACCACCAATACATTCAGCCTGAAAACAATGACCAGTAGAAACTGCAGTAATTTTCATTATTCTTAGCAATGATTTAGGAATCCTTGTGTGTAAGTGTTAGTTAGGTTGCCACTTGTTGTCCACCTATTGAAATTGAACTTCAGTTTATGAAAATAGAGAGCTAGCCAGGTACTTAACCCTGTTGCCCAAAGCTAACGTTATAAGCAGCCAGCTAACTTCACCTGGCTAGTGAGGCTCGACCTCACAGGGTTGTGTTGTGAAGCTATAAGGATTAGGCACAAGTGGAATTTGCGGTTTGCCTTCAAAATAAAAGTATGTCATTAACAGTGACGCAAATAAATACAAATATTACAATTATGTCATACTTTTATTTTGAAGGCTAACCTCAAAGTCCACTATTGTTGCTAATGCTTATTGTGGCTAGATTCACATAGATGGGTCCGACCACCATTAATCAAATAAGTGTTTTTTAAATTAGGGTTATTTTAGATGACACCTAGCTAGCTAACTATAGCTACTGAAACAGATTGTCATTTTGCTGTTTTTGGAGAAGAACATTGTTTGCATCCATGAGTTTGCTAGCTTTTTTATGACCAGCACTGTAGATGCGAGACAACTTTACCAGCATCATAGCATACGTATCGATGAATTGTTGTGACATAAGAAATACGATTGATGGTGTAATCAATGTGTAACAGCTACGTAAAAGATTTATGAACGCGTTAAATTATTGTGTGACGTGCAGTCATATTCAGGTCCTGATTGGTCAACAAGGTTATTTGACACGTCAAATAGTGTAGTGTTATCTTTGACACGCAACGGCATTCCACAGAAATCCTGGTTGAGAATGAAACAACTGAACAACGAAACAGTGAAGTAAAAGTTGTCCAAAATATAAATAGTAGAGTAAAGTACAGATACCGCAAAAAAACGACTTAAGTAGTACTTTAAAGTATTTTTACTAAAGACCTTTACACCACTGGGAATAGGATGATGTCTACATCACTTGGTTTGAGACCCTACATAAAATGAGCACTTTAACTCAGCCCAGCTCAGCGGGTGGTCTGAACCCCTTTGTTAGACATGAAGTATTACACTTTAGAGCCATCTGTGAGACAGGCACTCTGGGCCGTGTGCTCCATTACTTCTCTACAGAACATTTATTCAAGAATTCCAAACCACACGCGCTGGTGAATCAGAGATACACCCACAAAACATAAACAGATAGGACCCACCTCCCCTGAGCACGAGGTCTCCCTCCACAGCCTTCAGTCCGAAGGCCTCAATGCGTCTGCTGACCATGGTGTTCCACATAAAGCTCTGGTAGCTGTGGATGTACATCAGCCGGTTGTTACGAGGGATCTAGAAGACAAGAGGAGGGCCAACACAGGGAGTTGCCTCAGCTATAATAAACCAGATGAAAACATACTTTAAAAAAAGGTGCACCAAGCAGAAACTCCTCCGCCATTTCCTGGTTGCTACAATTTGAAGAGTTTGCATAATTTCAGTTTGTGACAAAACAAGCAAGTATAGTGTAGAGAATCATTGTACCATCTAAACCACTGTGAAATATATTTTCCATGACCAAAAATATAGCATTTTCAACTGGTGGGCAAAACAGAAGGTAAAAGACGCACAAACAAAACATAATAGGAAGCATAAAAATAGCGCACATAGAACACATCTACCGCTTCTTTGACTTGCTTTCAATGAGAATGGCAGATCTATAATGCACATTTCTATGTAAATTTGGTCAGGCCGCTCATAAAGTGACATATAACAGCTTTAATAAGTCAAACAACAGTGGACCTGTGTGGCTACATTTGTTTCTCACCTTTAACAACGTAGTCCATTGGAACAACTTGAGGATAAATAAAATGTACCTGATGTCTGATATTGCCATTTGGCAAGTGTGCGTGAGTACACCCACTGCTTCCTGACCAGTTATAAAATGTGTGTCTGCCAGTTAGATTGTACCAGTAAAAGCGGACTCAGCTCACCATGGCGAAGGCAGTGATGATGTTCTTCTTGCCATACATGGAGAGACCTCGGAGCAGCTGTCCCTCCACACAGCGTTTAACAGGCAGCTTCTTTAGAGCTGCTTCTGGGTCCTGGGACTGGGCCCACTCCTCACGGCACTTCACCAGATAACCTTTCTCCGCTTGGCAGAGAGAGCGAGAGCAGTAAATCAATACATCATATTCTATTAAAACATCCTTTTTACATCTGCAGTTGTCACAAAGGCCACGCTGTGGCAGAAACCGTTCGATATAAAGACAAATGAAAGCCAGTAAATGTTTTACCTCCAGGGCGAGGCTTCAGGATCAGATCTATCACTTCCTTCCAGTTGTCTTGCAAGATGGCCCTGGTCCAAACAGAGGGACAACAACAACAGTCAATCATCCATCCCCTGCCAACCCTGTACACCCATGGGCCGGTTACCCTATGCACCAAGGGGGTCATGTTTTTACCTGCCGACCCCATACCCAAATGTGTGAGAGTCCCGTGTCCTTACTTGCCAACTTGGTGTGTGGGCACGGCGGTGGTGCCAAAGCGCTGCATGCCGTAGTAGTTGATGAAGCCCGTCTCTCTAAGGGAGGACATGGCCTGCTGGACCTGCTCCTCTGTCCCTGTGATGTTCCTGTGTGGGAGGTAACCAGCCGGGAACAAATAGCAACGTGTAGATCAGATTAAAAGTTGCTGCGCTATTTTAATTGTTCAATGAATCAAATCAGGATTGGAGAGTAGTTTTGAGTTACAAAGTTCAAGCAAAGAGATTACACACATCGACATGTGCAGCTAGTATCCACTGACCTGATGACCACAGTGAAGTGATTGCCCTGTAGTTCTCCCAGCTTCAGAGGGTGTTTCTTGTAGCAGAAGTTTCCCAGTTTAAAGTTATTGAGGCACTTGTTGAGGTGAGACAGTCTTTCTGCTGTGATCCTGAAGGGACAGAGAACATAGGTTAAGTAAGTACATAATTACAAGTATTTGCTGATAGTGGCAAGCCACCACTCACTTGAGAACTGCAATCTCCTGCACAGTGATGGCTCTCTTGTCCTTGGTCCCCATGTAGGAGAAGACATTGGGCCTCATCCTGGGAAATAACAGACACAAAGTCAGGAGTTGTACAGTTTAGTAGAAGTTTTGCTTACATATTGTGGGGAAAATGCTATGAGAAACTGTGTGTGTTTTCTACCTGAGGAACTTGGAGAGCACGTTGATGGCCTCCATGGTGTCTCTGTTCTCCTTGTAGAGGACGAAGTGGCAGAAGGCCCCGCGGCTCTTAGGCCAGGAGTGTTTCCTGGGGGCTGGCCAGGGAGACAGGAGGACAGGAGTGAGTTGTGGAGATAAAGGCAGAGTATCAGACAGACCGCATCTGTCAGAGAATACACCCGCATCAGTAGGCAGGGCTTTGGTATGCTTTTCAAATGACTATCTTCCTCCTTTATCCTTTTGTGCGGAGGCAGCTCTGTTAAGGAGCCCAACACAGACAGCAGCAACCACTTATTTAACAACTGTTTTATGCCACGAGCATCCTGCATATATGTCCCAAGACGGACGCCTCAGTAATTTAAATGCTGCCCTCAAACACTCATTCCCCATTGCTCTAAACTAACCAACTGGGGTTCTTCTTCCTTAGCCTACACCCTGAAATTGGTAATGACTATTTACCATAGGCTGAAAACAGTAGCCATATTGAACAAGCAGGATAATCAGAGTGGTTTTATTATTTATTATGTGCAGCGTTTTTTCTGGATCATAACGGGGCTTAGGTGGTGGGCGTGGCTAAAGTTGACCAAATATTTTAGAGCCCCTCCCTTTTGGTCAGTGACAAAATGGAGCTGTTTTGAAGCTAGTTTCCTGCAATTCTACACACCTTGCCATTGCTTGTGCTATCCAAGTGACTCAAACATAAAATCAATGAGGGCCACACGTCATGACAAAAATACATTTGGGGAATTTTAGGTTCTCCCTGACTGTCAAGCTTTTACTTTGGTGATATATATTTTTTGAGAATGAACTGTCCATTATCTTTTCAACATACTTTATATCTGTACACTTTTAAATTCTGTTTGGACATAGGCGGCCCAACAACAAAAACACTCAAGCGGCCCGCCCAATTATTTTCTATGTAGAAAAAAAACTGTTGTCTATTTCTAACTACCAACATTTCAAAAAAAAAAAATACCAGACAACACGCGTTCAAACACACAAGTCGGTTTGGTCAAATCCAGCAATTCCCAAAAGAGCGATGACGTCATGCCAGACAATGAGCTGCCATTTAAATCAGTTGAGGTTAATCCAACATTTGTTACGGACTGGGGTCTCCTGAAACCTGAGCAGAGTGGACGAGAAAGTCTTACCTGCAGCTTCTTTGACCTCTGTCCACCCAGAGAAGAGCAAAAGGAATAGGATATAAACGATAAAAGAATGTTACTAAAAGACGGTCGTGGACCGCTAGACAGACAGACCGGCAGGGGTGGCGAGGTCAGCATGCAGGGTTGGAATGCCGTTGTGTCTAAACCGTTCTGTGCAGCACGAGTGTTCCGTGGGCATGACAGAGTAGCCATTATTTGATGACTACCATGTTGTGCTCTTTTTGAATAGGCCACTACATTTACAGGAAATGATTCATGTGAAAAACGGTGACGTCTTAAATGATCTTAACAAGCCTAGGGACTTGATTCAGAGGCAAAATATGCCAGTCCACGTCGAGAGAGAGACTGCTGATTTGTTGGGGTGACTTCTAACGTCTAAAAGTTCACAGAAACCTGGATAGAAATCAAGATCCATGTGATCTCTCTCAGTCCATGGGACTGGTCGGGATCTTTAGTCTGGATCTTTAGTCAGCATCATCATGCAGGTGTGTTGACCTCACACATGCACCTGTTCATTCATGCACCCTACATATAATCCCATAGCCAACCCAGTAGCTACTCAGCTTAGAGAGAACCCCATGCAATCAGAGACATGAGGCCGAGCTGAACAAGGGCATGCAGCACCACCCTTTTCCAAACATTCAATCATAACTTTCCCCATTCTGAAATGTAAACTCTTTGTTGAAGTAAGAGAACGTGAAAGCGACTTGATTCGGTTCTATGATCGATGTTACAGAGATTTCACCCAGCAATAGGAAATAAACCAGAGAGACAACCCAGAAAATCTCCAATTCTCTCCTGTACCTGCGAGGGCTTTCTGTCCAGCTGCGTGGTAGGCCACGATGAACTTCTTTCCCTCCCGCTCCTCTGTCTTGGTCTCCAGTCCAGGGTACAGGGTCTTCACAGCCTTGTGGACCAGGGTCCGCTTCTCTTTTGTGTCATCAGCTACCTGTGTGCGTGTAATAAAAACTTAATTGATCTCTAAAGTTTGCCTTTTTAGGACCGTGGTCAAATGTAAACTTAACATCTTAACTAGAATGATACAATGTGCAATGAAAATAAACTTTCAGTGTGCTTGGTGGAAACGGTGCATGCACTCACCTCTATAGAGACATTACCCTCTTTGTTCTTGAAGAGTTGTAGCTGCTCCAGCTGCTGATTCTGCTCCTCTGTGAAAACCTGGGACTCTGGCTGCTCTACTGGGGCCTCCTATTGCAAGACAAGTCCAACATCAGAGTTTAACTTCGGCAATGACCTATAGATTATATTTCACTCTAAACTGCAAGACTAAAGAAATGTATACGGATTCATTGTTAGCTCACCTCAGCCTCCTCAGGAACAGAGAGATCATCCAACCGCACAGTCTTGCCTTCTTTGTTGATCTCGTGCACCACAAAGTCAGAGTACCTTAACACAGACAGAGCAAGAGCTGATCTCAGTCATAGCGAAACACACACAGCAACACATACGCCATGTTCAGATCGCACTTCAGGAGGGTGGGAGTCAGGACTAACCTCTCCTTGAGAATGCCTGAGAACCCCTGGTGTTCACTGACAAACTTCAGAATCCCCACATCCAACTCTGTGAGGCCATGCTTCATCATCTCTGCAAAGGCCTCTCCTGACCCCAACCCTTCCCCTTCTCCATCCTCGTCCAATGGCTCCGTCTCTTCCCCCTCTGGCTCTTCTCCCTCATCCTGGGACAGCTTGTGAGAGGGCCCTCCGTTCTTCTCCTCCTTCTGGACTCTGGGTCTCTTGGTGCTGTGGTCAACCTCCTCCTCCTCCTCCAAAGCAAGGCATGCTCTCTTCTCCCCCCCAGGGGCAGGGACCAGCATGGGCTCTGCATCGGCCATAGGGATCAAGCTGAGGGGCAAGAGAAGACATCGTATTCACTCAGCATGTCATTGTTAACATCCACACCACTACTACAAACACCTACTCTTATAGAATTAATGGAGAAGCTCACTTTACTTGAACCAAATCTGTATTTTGGACATCAATGGCATGTTATAGAAGTGCCCAGACACATTCTTTGCAATCTCACTTATTTTGGAGAAACTAGCCCCACCAGCAATATACTTCCTCAGGCTCGTTCAGCAGTTGCAGGGGCACAGATAAAACATGAACAAATGGCTCCGAAAAGACCCAAATATGTCCTTTTAGAAACGGTAACACTCACTATAGTGACGCAGGTCTTTAGATGTACACATGAAATGGTGTCATTCAAGAAATGTATCCTCAACGTTAAATTCAGTTTTGTGCGACTCGAGCGACACTTCTCAGTGTAGTCCAAGATCCTGTTTCGTGTGCGCATGCGCGGGCAACACTGAGAAGCAGCACAGCTGGATAGGGGAACCTGCTTGAGTCGCACAAAACGGTATATAAAGTCACGGATAAATTTCAGAATGGTGTTGTCACGATACCAGAAATTTGACTTCGATACCAGGTTTAGTATGGCAATACTCTATACCATCCAGATACTCTATATCAAAACAATAACACTACTGCTCTGTTCAATCGTTGGGCATATTTTGAGTTCAATATCACCCCACTAAAAAAAGAAATAATAATAATTTAAAGAAAAACGATCATACAATCAATTTGACTTTGTTTTTACAAATCTAACTGCATAACAATGTAATGGTAATAATTTTCTGAATGGTAAATCTCTATTGATAAACTGGATAAATCAAGATGTAACCTCGGGCTAGCCACAATACAGGTAAATGCATATTCAATAGAAGTGTGCATGCATTGAGTTATTGAGTTTAATCAATTGGGGAGGGGGCAAAATGTGACACCAATCAGGCCCCCCCGAGGACTGGAGTTGCCCATTCCTGCAATAGATCATCTTTGGGAGAGATGAGAGAGAGACCGAATAAGTTCATTAATTAAGTTTTGGATGACAATCAGCTTTGAAATCAGCATATTTTGCATGATGGTTTGCATATTATCACAAACAAAGTAGTAGGTTAGTGAATTAATGTCAGTTTTAGCTGTCAGCTAGCAAGGAAAGGTAGCCTATAATAGCTGGAATCTACCTGTATCTTGCATTGTGAAGTGTTCTAGCCTGTGTGGACATTGTTTTGCGAACAGTAAATAACAGTTGCAACATTTCTACATAACGTGCCGCATTATTCAAGTGTGTTACTTGTGAGCAGCATGAATGGGGAGCTAACATGATGCAGCCCATAATCCCAGTGGAGGCTAGCAGTGAGTAAGTGGAGCAGGCAGGGGGAGCGCTATAATAAGGGGTCGGGGGCACTGATAGTCAGGCGCTCGATCCATGAGACACATTTGACAGAAGTACCGAAAGTAACAAAAATTCTAGTACCGAACCGTATTTCATGTTCTAGTATCCAAAAGGTACCAAAGTTACAGTATACTGTGCAACACTAGTTAGGAATAACAATTTAATATGTACAACATCTAAAGACCTTCATCACTATACTGTACATCACTATATGGGCAGCAAGTAGCCTAGTGATTAGAGCATTGGGCCAGTAACCAAAAGGTCACTAGATCGAATCCCTGAGCTGACAAGGTAAAAATCTGTCGTTCTGCCCCTGAACAAGGCAGTTAACCCACTGTTCCTAGGCCGTCATTGTAAATAAGAAATTGTTCTCAACTGACTTGCCTAGTTAAATAAAGGTTAAATAAAAAATCAAATGAATAAATACTGAAAGCATTGCTGTTTCTAAAAGGGTGTATTTGGAACCTTGGTCCACGTTATCTGTGCCCCTGCTGCTGAACGAGCATGCGGAAGTATACAGCTGGTAGTGTACATTTCTCAAAAACAATTGAGATTGCAAAAAAAAGTATCAGGGGACTTCTATAACATGCCATTTACATCCAAAATACAGATTTGGTTCAAATAAAGTGAAAACTTCTCTTTTAATATAATGGGAGAGTTGTGCTGAACACTTGACTTACAGATTGCTGATAGGGACCTTAAAGAAAAAGCTGTGTATCTGGCAGACACCTGGTGCTCGGATGTCAGGAGTTCGTAGATGGGGTGTATGGTACCTCAAAGCAACCCAAAGAGAATTCCTGATGGACCTATGGATGTAAACAAGGCATTTTTTTAATATATATTTTTTTACAAAGCATGTCACTCCAACCAAATATTATGTGAACACTAGCCTCTAGCAAGGTACTGGATTGGGCACTCCCCTTTCCGAGTTTGGGAAACCCTGCCTTCCACGTTTTTCAAATGGTCGTTCAGAACAGCACCGGTTCCGTTTAATTGAACGCTCTAATGCGTTTTTTTCGCACTGGACGCAGCCCAGTTGTAGGTGATTCACTAATTAATCAGTAACGCAAAAACACACGGGCCCTTTTCTTGCGCACCGCCCCTCATATCCTGCACCCTCCAGACCACCGTAACGTAAATAAATAATTGCATAGTGCACTATTTATCTAGTAGTATGATGATAGCCTGATTGGCAGGATGATTATGTAACTAACTACTGTAGCGTCATTGTAAACACGACATGATCAATTATTCTGTTTAGTTATAGCGAATGCATCTTCCTTTCTGAAACGGTGTAGCAACAACGTTTCACACTGTGGCTATGCTATTACATTGTTGGTACCCAGTTCCATCCAACTGGCAGATGGTTTGGAAACCTGTTTAATTTCATGGATGCATGCCTCTGTTGTGAAGTTATCTTCAACTGACTAATTAGCTACTAGCTAGCTAGCCTGCTAACGATAGCTCATGTCAAGTAGAATAATGACTAGTCAAATGCGCACACAAATGCTTAGCCAGGGCAAAGCTATGCATAGTTACATGAATGCAATGTGGAAATACTGACATGAATTGTTTCTATTGCAAAATCGGATTTACCTGCTCGTACAGGGGTTTAGTAGAGAGCGCACAATAAAGTACGCCAGGTTTCCTACCCACGTGTATTTGACTCCGGAAATAGTCACTCCTTGAAACCCGCCCATATCAAACACTCATTGCCTCAAGGGTCTGTCAATCACAAAGCTCCAGGCTATTAGGGTTACTTTGGCCACACACCACGGTGTTACAATGTAGAAATATATTTGATATATGATTTAGCAGCTTCCTCTTAGTGTTCAATGACGATACATCCTCCCTCATACATTATAATTTGAATAGCCTAGTATTAATCTAGGCCTCTAATAAGAACATGTAGGTTAACCAATCCCAGATAGGTCTATTCTCATTCAACATTTATTTGAGAAATAGGCCTATTTGTAGGAAAATTGTTGTTCAGGGTCAGGGATAGGGATGCTTGTGATCCAGGGTGAGATAATAACGGATTATGTTTGCCATATGACTCACCATGGCTACGGATTATGGGGTGCCACAACAGATTAATTTCCAAACCCATTCACCTAACCAGCTAGGCCTATCTGACCATATCTGGGTCCCTCCAGTAGCCTAGCCTTAACAGTTCTCCAAATTGGTAAGATCCTTTAAGATGGCAACTCGGACAGAAAAGTAAACCAACGCGTCAATAAATGTTTTTATTTATTTATTTATTGCACCTTTATTTAACCAGGTAGGCAAGTTGAGAACAAGTTCTCATTTACAATTGCGACCTGGCCAAGATAAAGCAAAGCAGTTCGACACATACAACGACACAGAGTTACACATGGAGTAAAACAAACATACAGTCAATAAAACAGTATAAACAAGTCTATATACGATGTGAGCAAATGAGGTGAGATAAGGGAGGTAGAGGCAAAAAAAAGGCCATGGTGGCAAAGTAAATACAATATAGCAAGTAAAACACTGGAATGGTAGATTTGCAGTGGAAGAATGTGCAAAGTAGAAATAAAAATAATGGGGTGCAAAGGAGCAAAATAAATAAAATAAATACAGTAGGGAAAGAGGTAGTTGTTTGGCCTAAATTATAGGTGGGCTATGTACAGGTGCAGTAATCTGTGAGCTGCTCTGACAGTTGGTGCTGAAAGCTAGTGAGGGAGATAAGTGTTTCCAGTTTCAGAGATGTTTGTAGTTCGTCTTGCAAAAATATAAAAAAAAATGTCTTGCAAAAATATACAATATGGTGGATAATTTAGCTGGAGTCTTTTCCTTGCTCATAATATGACCCAGTTAGCCTATAGGCCTAATAACTAATAATGCTTTGGGGTGGTGATAAATATGGAGGCAAGCAGAGGGAATCCTTTCAAATTCATGACATCAGAGACAATACATTGGGATAGTCTAATAATGTAGACGGGAGTCAGTCTTTCTGGTTTTAGTTCTTTGGGGGCTCCTTTTTGCACTCACCTCACCTGCCAGTTGTGCGCGGCCATGAGGCATAGAGCTCCAGTGCCTGAGCGCGCCTCCTCCTCCTAACGACAGAGGGAGTGCGCGTTCTCTGGAGGGAAGGCTGGATAGCGAGAGATCCCGGCTGCTGGCGCTGAGCTGCCGCTGCTGCTGAGGGGAAGGAGGAAAACATCATGAGCTCCAGGAAAGGTATGGAAATCTATTTTATTCTTCAAATATTCTGCATCCTGGACAGCATATGTAGGTTTTGGTTAGAAGTGGTGAAATGACGCGCGTGCGGGGTTTTCAACCTTTTAGGTTTACGATGCTTGGACCGGCCAGTTATAGCTCGAGACTGATGTGTTGTTCTTTCTCCCTGTCCCCCACTCTCACTCTCTCTCCGTGCTCGGACCTCGGTCCCACCTCTGCATAAATCTATTAGTGATGGCCATCCAGGCCCGAAAGAGAAGGCCGAAGGGGAAAAAAGACAAGGCAGCCCACGGAAAGAGGTAAGCAGGGCGGCGGTCGGGGAGAGGAGTGTACTTGGATTGTTGGTTGTGCAGTGCTGTGCTGTGCTCATTTGTTGTGTTTTGTTTCAGTGATAGCGGTTATAAGGCTTTCCATACAACGTCAGCCAGCCGGCTGTCACTGTTGACAGTGTCTGGCTGAGTGGCTGGTGTGAAGGCGACATATGGGGGAGAGTCTGTTTTTGCGCACCTATGGCACAATGTACACACGCAGGCACACTGCGATGGTGCTGGCGGGAACTGGAACTCTGCCTGGCTTCTGCGGCTCGGGTCCGTCTCTTCTGGGCGGTCCAACTGTGTTGGAAGTTGTCATTGGCAACGTCTCTCGGGCCGGTGTGTGTGGTTACGTCGATGAATATCATATATCGTACCCGGAGTGGAGTGGAGTCTTGCCCATATAGGATATGAATTGCATGCTGAAGTTGTAGATCGCAATAATGACCAATGACTCTCTCTGTCTGTGTACTTGTTAAACGCTGAAGGCGTCTTGGTATCGGCTGCATCATTTGGGGCTGAGAGCCTTGACTTGGTTGGAGGTTGCAAATCAGATCTGACAGGTGTGACAGGCTTCCTTGGCCTCATTGCAGTAATGGAAGCGACGAATAAGCACCCGGAATGAATAGCGTCATCTGCTTATAGGCGCCATTTGTGAATCGCACTGGGTGTGTGGCTGCTATATGATGTAACAGTGTCTATATGGAGTGTGTATAGAGGGACTTATACTAGAGTGAATGAGATCTGTGAATTTTGGGTGTGTGAGTGCTGTATTTTGCATGGCGCATGAGCCGGTTATGACGGAGTGCAGTGTTGGTGTGCGCGCCGCGGCGCAGTGGCTCTGTAAAGTGCATGCGAATTGGTCTGGAGAGAGAGGAGCCGACTTCATGGCATGATGCTATTGGACCGACGTCACCGGTGTAGTCACTGCATCAGTTAGGTGATACCATACCAAGGTTCTGCCCACACACGCGCAGCTATGGAAGGTGCTGGAATGGTCTATCTGTTGCTTCAGATTATACCACATTATACCACATCACTCACAAACGTGTCAAATATACATTTATTTAAGCTGCGTTTTTTTTTGTTGCCATTAATTGAACGATGTTGGAAATGTCTCTTATTATCATGCAGCTAATAATGGATCTATTACAATGTATTAATTTCAGTTGATTCAACTGGGGGATATTGACATCATGTGACTTGAAATTGCTTTGAAGGAGAAATTGACAAATGCAACTGTAACATCCTCTATCTTTCTGGCCTGTACCACCGTGCCCACATGTGTGTGTGCGAGCCCACGTGTGTGTGTGCTGTTTTGTGTATGGTTAGGCCATTCAGGAGAAGTAAGTCTACCTGTCTATTGCTACAGGCAGGAGGCTCATCTCGACCTACAGTAGATTAAATTAAGTTAACTTCTTTCTATTTCGGCACATCCAACTTTTCATCCAACTTTTGCTTCTTTTATGGTGTACAGTCAGTCAGTAACTTAGTAATGTGGGCCTCCCGAGTAGCGCAGTGGTCTAAGGCAGCTGGCGGGTTAAGTGGGCATTGTGTCAAGAAGCATTGCGGCTTGGTTAAAAAGGGTAAAAGTAACAATAAAAAAACTTAGTAATGTGATCCTATCACTCTTTCACCAGCTCACGCATAAGAACACAGACTTATCTGTCTGTCTGGGGACTGAGCCTTCCTCCCTCATGTGGTACCCTTCCTGCAGGCTCATCCTGACATTACTCTCCAGCATGGCAATGCCATCACCCATACTGCTCGTTCTGTATGTGATTTCCTGCAAGACAGGAATGTCAGTGTTCTGCCACGGACAGCGAAGAGCCTGGATCTCAATCCCGTTGAGCACGTCTGGGACCTGTTGGATTGGATGAGGGCTAGGGCCATTCCCCCCAGAAATGTCTGGGAACTTGCAGGTGCCTTGGTGGAAGAGTGGGCAATTCTGGTGCAGTCCATGAGGAGGAGATGCACTTCAGTACTTAATGCAGCTGGTGGCCACACCAGATACTGACTGTTACTTCTGATTTTGACCCCCTCTTTGTTCAGGGACACATTCCATTTCTGTTAGTCACATGTCTGTGGAACTTGTTCAGTTTATGAATCTTGTTGTTGAATCTTGTTATGTTCATACAAATATTTACACATGTTAAGTTTGCTGAAAAAGAAACGCAGTTGACAGTGAGAGGACGTTTCTTTTTTTCCTGAGTTTCTGTTTGCAGTTTGTGTTTTTACATTAATTTTACTTAAATACATAATCAGGTAGATTTGTAGGTAAACACGTTGAAATGAATGATGGCTAAACCTCCAACCGTCCTAGAGTTATTGTTCTAGATTACTCAGTCATCTCAATTCAGAGTTTATTAATTCAAACACACAGCTCACAAACTCAATATATTTTAAAATAACTAAAACCAACTCAAAATTGTGTAGTAATGATAATGGACCTACATTCAAACAGTTTCTGGACTGTGTCCAGTTCACTAATAATCACCTAACTGAAAGCTAGACAGTCAGGGAGCATCAAATTCCAAAAACTAAGACTATTTTTTGGCACATTTTGTCAGCAAGGATATTTAACAAAATGTCAACCTTGTTGAAGACCGAATGCGGCCCCCGGGGAAAAATTAGTTTGGCAACCCTGCACTAGAGTTTCAATAACATTATCATAACTCTGTATGTGCCACTGCTCCCATCTTCAATCAGCTGGAGAAAGGCGAGACAACAATCAGTGCAGTTTACAATTCAATGTGTCGCAACATCATTCAAACTGCATTGGCTCATACAGGGATCTACATTACAGCAATACACAGAGAGCAGATTTATACGACCCTCACTGTTAGCACTGAAGCTGGAGTTTCTGTAGGAGTTATGATATCACTAACAACGCCCAGTGTGTGTCGTATAGATCTGCTCTCTGTGTATTGCTCTGTATGAGCCAATGCAGTCTGAATGATGTTGCTACACATTGCATTGTAAACTGCATTGATTTTTGTCTTGCCTTTCGCCAGCTGATTGAAGATGGGAGCAGCCTGGCGAACAGGACTGCGTGTGGTTCAGTAGAGTGAGGCAGCCAGGTAGCAGAATGCTCTCAGGAATTCAAACCAACATTTTCTTTCTGTAGTAGGTGGTTACTGTTGCTCCAGCTCTCAACTCCCATCAGGCCCCAAATTTGAGAGACCTTTTGCAAATATGACAAATTATTTAAGCCTAATTATGATTATAGTTTGGAGTTAAGTCAAATATATAAATGGTTATGATAGTGGTTATGATACACAACATTGCTATGTTGTGGTGGTTCTTCAATGGAAGTCAGAGGACTAGGTACAGGCGTCACGGTTGTCTGAGCTCAGACCTCAGCTGACTTAATGAATTCATTGAATTGATTCCCAGAGGGGATCACTTAGTGATGGTGAAGAGCCAATACACCAGACCAGACCTGGCTAGCTCTACTGAATGGACATAACTTACCTGGTGTTTAGATGCCCTTGTTTACCCATTTTTTGTGTGTGTATCTCAAATTCTCAATGCTAGCGATGAGGGTGGTACCATATAGGCCTTACAGAATGTCTCTGCTGGACTAGATAGCCACAGCCTAGCAGAGTACACCATGTGAGCCTCATGCACTGTAATTCAGTGGAGAGGGAGGGAGGGAATGCCTGTCCCTGGACAGCAGTGGAGAAGAGAGGGGGAGACAGCGGAGGAAGACCAGGGAGAGGGAGAGTTAAGCGGAAAGGAGAGAGGAAATGGGTGTCAGAGTAGTCTGTGCCGTATCAGACTCAGGATGACGTGCACATAGATCACACATCTGTCAATGTGTGTTCCTGTGCTTGATTGTGTGTATTCGTGTGGTTGTAGGTGCGGCCATGTTTTTCCACTGCTGAAAAATGTGTCATGAGAAGTCAAACCTGCAGGGCAACAATGTGCACCAGTTCCCCTTCTGGTCTGGAGAAACAGCTGTAACAAGGCTGTGCTTGTGTTGAATTCAGTCAGGACCATGAAGGTGCTAAAACAAAGCCCATAATCCACACACACCCACTCCATGCTTGTTTGGGTAACATGACATTTATCGTAAGCACAAGTGAGCCTAATCTAGTAGTTAAGAGCAACTCTCAGAACAATACGTTCTGATGGGTGCCACTTAACACGAATCCTTAGTCATGTCATTACGCTGCTATTAGTTAGCGTGACAGGCAGCTAGCTAACCAGCTAAACCAATAAGCCCAATACACACCATTTCAAGTAAGTAGTCATGAGAAAAGATCAGTTGCTATTACTGTTTGACGTCCGTTAGCTCACACTGATGACTCTATAACGATTGGGTAGGCAATATGAAAGCTGTATGCTAATAGTGAGGAAACATCTGTTTTGGAGTGTGCAGCATATAGAATAGCTAAGCTATCACTCTCACACAGATATTGACGATAAGGTCCCAGTGTGTGTTATGCTCTTGCTCTGGGTTCTCCCAAGGAGGACACAGTAAAGGAGTAGGGCTGATTGACTGGCAGCTAATTGTATGAAGAAGTAGGCCATTGCACCACCAATGGATTAGGTACCAGGAGTGTTTTAGGTAGACCAATCAGTATTTAAGTGTAGCTTGCTGAAGAGGATCCGACTTTTCTACACTTGGCTTGAAGTGATTTTGCATTGATTTAGGCATGATTATTTGGAGCATGTAAAAGGGGTTCTCCAGCTCATATCGCTTTCTATTTAATAATAATAATAATGGTCAACTGTAAAAGTAGACTAACCCATATTTTGGTTGCTGATTATCAGGATCCACAGATTACTGCCAAATCCATAAAACAAGGAAGGCCCGAAAATAACTTCTGGACATCAGAAAAGCGATTACTCAACGCGGACTGGAATAAACTTTTTCCTTTAACGAGTCCGACGAGAAGGATATCCTGCTTTCAGTGGAACAGGCCCAGATCGACAACTTTTGCGTGAAGAAAAGACGCTGGGAAAGGGGCCGCAGATCAGGCAGCCTTCTGAGAATCCGGAGGCGAGCGAGTAAACTCCCACTGCCATCCGTTCTTCTTGCTAACGTGCAATCATTGGAAAATAAAATTATGATTATCCTACCAACGAGACATTAAAAACTGTAACATCTTATGTTTCACTGAGACGTGGCTGAACGAAGATACAGACAATATAGAGCTAGCTGTATTTTCCATGCACCGGCAGAACAGAGATTCTACCTCTGGTAAGACGAGGGGTGGGGGTGTGTGTCTTTTTGTCAATAACAGCTGGTGTGCAATGTCAAATATTAAAGAAGTCTCAAGATATTGCTTGCCTGAGGCAGAGTGCCTTATGATAAGCTGTAGACCACACTATCTACCAAGAGAGTTCTCATCGGTATTATTTGTAGCCGTCTATTTACCACTTAGCTGCCACTAAGACCGCTCTCAACCAACTCTATAAGGCCATAAGCAAAGAAGAAAATGCTCACCCAGAAGCGGCACTCCTAGTGGCTGGGGACTTTATTGCAAGCAAACTTAAATCCATTTTACCACATTTTTACCAGCATGTCACATGTGCAACCAGAGGGGGGGGGGAATCCTAGACCACCTTTACTCCACACACAGAGATGCATACAAAGCTCTCCCCCGCCCTCCATTTGGCAAATCTGACCATAATTCTATCCTCCTGATCCCTGCTTACAACCAAAAACTAAAGCTGGAAGTACCCGTGACTCGGTCAATATGGAAGTGGTCCGGCCACTGCGCCGGTTAAGGGCGCTGTACTGCAGCGCCAGCTGTGCCATCAGAGTCCCTGGGTTCTCTGTCGTAACCGGCCGCGACCGGGAGGTCCGTGGGGCGACGCACAATTGGCCTAGCGTCGCCCGGGTTAGGGAGGGCTTGGTCGGTAGGGGTGTCTCATCGCACACCAGCGACTCCTGTGGCGGGCTAAGCGCAGTGTGCGCTAACCAAGGTGGTGCACAGTGTTTCCTCCGGCGCATTGGTGCGGCTGGCTTCCGGGTTGGATGCGTGCTGTGTTAAGAAGCAGTGCGGCTTGGTTGGGTATCGGAGGACGCATGACTTTCAACCTTCGTCTCCCCCGAGCCCGTACGGGAGTTGTAGCGATGAGACAAGATAGTAGCTACTACAACAATTGGATACCACAAAATTGTGGAGAAAAAGGGGTAAAAATTTTTTTACAAAAAATGGAAGTGGTCGGATGACACGGACTGTTTCGCTAGCACAGACTGGAATATGTTCCGGGATTCATCCAATGGCATTGAGGAATCCACCACCTCAGTCATCGGCTTCATCAATAAGTGTATCGATGATGTCGTCCCCACAGTGACTGTAAGTACATATCTTACTACACCAGCTCTGATGCTCGTCGGCTGTGGCAAGGCTTGAAAACTATTACAGAGGTTAAAGGTAAACCCAGATGCGAGCTGCCCAGTAATGCGAGCTTACCAGAATGCCTGGTATGCTCGCTTAGAGGAAAGCAACACTGAAGCATGCACGAGAGCACCAGCTGTTCTGGATGACTGTGTGATAATGCTCTCGGTAGCTGATGTGAACAAAACCTTTAAACAGGTCAACATTCACAATAACGGATTACCAGGACATGTACTCAAAGCATGCGCGGACCAACTGTCGAGTGTCTTCACTGACATTTTCAACCTCTCCCTGACTGAATCTATAATACCGACATATTTCAAGCAGACCACCATAGTCCCTGTGCCCAAGGAAGCGAAGGTAACCTGCCTAAATGATTACCGCCCCATGGCACTCACGTCGGTAGCCATGAAGTGCTTTGAAAGGGTGGTCATGGCTCACATCAACAACATCCCCCCAGACACCCTAGACCCACTCCAATTCGCCTATCACCCCAACAGATCCACAGAGGATGCAATCTCAATCGCACTCCACACTGCCCTTTCTCACCTGGACAAAATAAACACCTATGTAGGAATGCTGTTCATTGACTACAGCTCAGCGTTCAACACCATAGTGCCCACGAAGCTCATCACTAAGCTAAGGACCCTGGGACTAAACACCTCCCTCTGCAACTGGATCCTGGACTTCCTGACAGGCCGCCCCCCAGGTGGTAAGAGTAGGTGACAACACGTCTGCCATGCAGATCCTTAACACTGGGGCCCCTCTGGGGTTTGCACTTAGTCCCCTCCTGTATTCCCTGTTCACCCACGACTGCGTGGCCAAAAATGACTCCAACCCCATCATTAAGTTTGCTGACGACACAACAGTGGTAGGCCTGATCACGACAACGATGAGACGGCCTATAGGGAGGAGGTCAGAGAACTGACAGTGTTGTGCCAGGACAACAACTTCTCCCTCAATGTGAGCAAGACAAAGGAGCTGATCGGGGACTACAGGAAAAGGTGGGCCAAACAGGCCCCCATTAACATCGACAGGGCTGTAGTGGAGCGGGTCGAGAGTTTGTTCGGGTGTACACATCACCAACGAACTATCATGGTCCAAACATACAGTCGTAAAGAGGGCATGACAAAACCTTTTCCCCTCAGTAGACTGAAAAGATTTGGCATGGGTCTAAAGTTTGATTTGATTTGGTTGAACTAAATCTACCCTATCCATTTAATCCATATTAAGGCCTACTGATTAGGACTGGCACGATGTTCTCCTCAGAATTTGGTGGTGGGTTTTGAGAAAGGTTTTCATATGCTGTATTTTTGTTCTTGCTAATACCAGACAGGATTCCGGCACTGTAAAACTATTGCGATGAGACACAAGTACCATCATGCATGGGTGAATAAGATGTTGTACTGGACGTTTAGCCTACATTTGATCTGCCTGTGTGTCCATCGAGGCAAAAGCGAGGCATTAGATCATTTAATTCTGTGTTCATATTTACTCATGGAGGATCACAGTGCCAGTGAGGGCAAAGAACCTAAAAATCATCTCTTGGCTGCCCCCTGCTGGTGATTAAAGGTGAAGCAGTGTGAGTCTGTTGGAAAATGTGGAAAGGGGGTATGATAATTGTGTTAATTTAGTTGACCAGGTCCCCGAATGTACCACTCCCATAGCACAGTTGTTTTCTCCCTCTTAAATGGTTTAATATAGGTACATTTTATCTTCCAATCTTCTCAATTTATCCTCCTCTCTTTTATAAGTGAAGCCCCATATCTGATCATGAGTTTCTGATATTCTGAGAAGAGCTGGAAATAGAAAATGCCTAAGGCTTGTGTGTGAGAGAAAGAACAACAGATGTTGTGCCTCATACACTGTGTGATCAAAACCAAGGCGTCTGCCAACTACCCAGGCATAGTGAGGGAAGTGTTGTGTTAAGTGTAGTCCTGGACGGCCATATCTGACCTGTCAGTGGGCTAGTGTTACACTCTCCCCTCCACTAATACTTGGGGGGTGTTTTTGTACTTTTTACCCATTTTTCTCCCCAAATGGTAGTTACAGTCTTGTCCCATCGCTGCAACTCCCCTACGGACTCGGGAGAGGTGAAAGTCGAGAGCCATGTGTCCTCCAAAATATGACCCACACACACACACATGCGTGCACGTGTGTACATGATAAAATTATTAGTGGAGGGCCTCCCGAGTGGCTCGCTTAACCCGGAAGCCAGCCGCACCAATGTGTCAGAGGAAACTGCGTAATGCTGGTGTCCGAAGTCAGCTTGCAGGCGCCTGGCCCGCCACAAGGAGTCGCTAGAGCACAATGGGACAATGAAATCCTGGCTGGCCAAACCCTCCCCTAACCCGGACCAAGCTAGGCCAATTGTGCGCCGCCTTATGTGTCTCCCGGTCACAGCCGGTTGTGACACAGCCTAGGATCGAACCCGGGTCTGTAGTGACTGCAATGCAGTGCCTTAAAATGATGCGCCACTCGGGAGGCCCTCCACTAATAATTTTATCATGTACACACGTGCACGCATGTGTGTGTGTGTGATTAGGTGTGTGTTCTTATTCCATTCAGGAATTAACCAGCAGCTAAGCCTACCTGCCAATAATACTATTCATGGGTGTGTCTCTCCTCTATTTGGCTCAAATAACCTGATCATAATAATCGCATCACACAATCATGGTATGTTATCAATGACATAGCAGCTAGTTAGTATTGATATACTATATATACAAAAGTATGTGGATACCCCTTCAAATTAGTGGATTTGGCTATTTCAGCCACACCCGTTGCTGACAGGTGTATGAAATTGAGGACACAGCTATGCAATTTCCAAAGACAAATGAAGAGCTCAGTGACTTCCAACAAGTCACTTCGTCAAATTTCTGCCCTGCTAGAGCTACCCCAGTCAATTGTAAGTGCTGTTATTGTGAAGTGGAAATGTCTAAGAGCAACAACGGCTTAGCCGCAAAGTGGTAGGTCAGACAAGCTCACAGAATGGGACTGCAGAGGGCTGAAACGGGTGGACCATAAAAATCGTCTGTCCTCGTTTGCAACACTCACTACCGAGTCCCGAACTGCCTCTGGAAGCAACAACAGCACAATAACTGTTTGTCCGGAGCTTCATGAAATAGGTTTCCATGGCCGAGCAGCCGCACACAAGCCTAAGATCACCATGCGCATTGCCAAGCGTTGGCTGAAGGGGTGTAAAGCTCGCCACTATTGGACTCTGGAGCAGTGAAAACGCTTCACCATCTGGCAGTCCGACAGACAAATCTGGGTTTGGTGGATGCCAGGAGAACGCTACCTGCCCGAATGCATAGTACCAACTGTAAAGTTTGGTGGATAAATAATGGTCTGGGGCTGTTTTTATGGTTCGGTCTAGGCCCCTTAGTTCCAGTGAAGAGAAATATTAACGCTACAGCATACAATGACATTCTAGATGATTCTGTGCTTCCAACTTTGTGGAAACAGTTAGGGGAAGGCTCTTTCCTGTTTCAGCATGACAAAATGGTTTGTCGAAGTAGGTGTGGAAGAACTTGACTGGCCTGTACAGAGCCCAGACCTCAACCCCATCGAACACCTTTGGGATGAATTGGAACGCCGACTGCGAGCCAGGCCCTAATTGCCCAAGATCAGTGCCCGACCTCACTAATGCTCTTGTGGCTGAATGGAAACAAGTCCCCGCAGCAATGTTCCAACATCTAGTGGAAAGTCTTCCCAGAAGAGTGGAGGCTGTTATAGCAGCAAATGGGGGGGGGGGGGGACCAGCTCCATTTTAATGCCCATGATTTTGGAATAAGATGTTCAATGAACAGTATCCACATACTTTTGTCCATGTAGTGTATTACTAAGGCTATTGTAGTAAATTAAACGGTAGGCCTGCCTACTGTGTGATTGGAACCTAACCAGACTGGGGAGGAGGTTTATTCATCTCAATATCTATCAGCGCTAATCCAGAGCTCTGTGTGTGTGTGTGTGTGTGTGTGTGTGTGTGTGTGTGTGTGTGTGTGTGTGTGTGTGTGTGTGTGTGTGTGTGTGTGTGTGTGTGTGTACAGCCACGCAGACGGTTCACACCATAAACACCCCCTCTTCAGTGTGTTTACAGTGGCAGCTCCGTTGCCATTGTAAACACACTGTAATCTCTATCCCGTCAGTGGTTCTGGCTGAGCCTTCTCAGCCACACACACACACACACATGGTGAGATGAGCTGCCCCAAACATACCCTTCCAGCCAGAATGACGCAGGCAAGTCTGTATACATAAAACATCCACAATAGCACCGTAAAAAAGCCAACGAAACCAATGTTAATCATCATTATTCTATGAGTTAGGTGGGAAAGAAATTGAGCTAATGTGTGAATGTTAAAACTGCATTGTTGGTTAAGGGCTCGTAAGTAAGCATTTCACTGTAAGGTCTACTACACCTGTTGTATTCGGCGCATTTGCCAAATAAAATTTGATTTGATTTGTTGAGTTCACAGTGAGCTGAATGTATAAAAACTTGTTTAGTCAAATTACAAATTCAAGTTTGCCTTTGGAAGGCAACATTGTATGTTAGTTCAGCTATATTCCCAAATCTTGAGCAAACTACATAATCATTTTGCAGCTGGTTTCCTTACAATTGACCCTTCGCTAAACCCTGCCCTAGAAGTTTGGGCAACCAGTCGTAGCGCTCCAATGGATAGCAACTGTTGTCAAGTCCGACACTTCGGACAAGCCCATTGAGGTCATTCCAAAAAGTTTTCCTCCAAAAATAAATAGCTTTAAATGGGTAAATAATTTAACAGTGCAAAAAGGGGTACTTGTTAAAGTGATTCCTGAAATGCAGAAGCTATTGGAGTATTTGTAGAATCTGAAATTATACTTTTGTTACACTGTTTGCTAGCTCAGCTCTCACTCCCACCGAACGCTAGCTAGCCCATCAAATGGATTTGTTGCAGATTAAAGGCTGTGCGAGATTACAGATTACAATCATTTTTGCTGTTAAATTCCCATATACCGGAAAAAAACAACTGTTGCAATTTAAATGGGTTTCCATCCTTCAACTCTACTGATGGTGTTATATGTTTTTTAAATCGCGTTAGCGAATGTGCCTACTCTGGTCTTGCATGTTCGCTCCAGCCAACAGTTCAAAGTATCAGATACATTGCGGGTGTAGCCTACTAAATTATATAATGTGATTAATAGGGACAAAAGATCGAGATTATTTTTATTTGACAAAAGGCATTCAAGCATCAATTATTATGTCACCAGAATAAGACCCTTGATATTTACTGGAAAGGAGCATCAAGCTCATCACCGTGCACTTTCACCACCCTGTGAAGTTCATCATCATTTATTTCATCTGTAGCCTAATACACTGCGTGCTTTCCTGAGACGTAGAGGGAGGACCACACAACATATTATAACATGACTTCAAGTTTACTTCGACATGATAGTTATTATATAAATATTTGAGCATAAAGGCGTTTCACCACCGTTTCTCGTATGATTAATTTTACCTTGTCAAGTGTATTTTGTTTTGTCGACATTTTTGGGAAGTGTACTGTCGTGAAATGTTTTATCCGACATGTACTTTACTCACATAAAAAAGGTTGGATGGAAACCTGGTTAATGTCACACTCTTCTGACTTGCCAGTTAGTTAGGCTCATTTCATTATTCCCTTATTTAACGAGGGCACATTGGTCACAGCTGGTTATATGAATACGACAGATGGAAAGCTTGCCTACTTCCTTTGGCTGGGGCATTAATGTTAGTTGGAACACAGACCTCTCGTTGTTGTGTGCTGTGCCCCATGCAGCTTGTGGCAGTGCTGCTGTATGCACTTGCATCACCTGATCTCATAGACTAAACGTAACACAGTAAATGTAAATCTGCAACTCTCAAAGTTAGTATGATATGTTACGTTTGTATGGTTACATGAGACATATGGTTACTTAAGTAGGGTGGTGGGTGGGTGTATAACGCAAATGTCTATCAACCCAAAGGTTGCGAGTTCAAATCTCATCACTGACAACTTTTGCATTTGAGCTAATTACCAACTTTTCAACTACTTACTACTTTTTAGCTACTTTGTAACTACTTAGAATGTTAGCTAACCCCTCTCCTAACCCTAACCTTAACCATTTTAGCTAACCCTTCCCCTAATCCTAACCTTAACCATTTTAGCTAACCCTTCCACTAACCTTAACCCTTCAACCTAACTCCTAAACTTAACCCTAAACTTAACCCTAAACCCTAACCTAGGGAATGTTAGCTAGCTAGCGATAGCCACCTAGCCAAAATTCTTAACATATCATAAGTTTTGCAAGTTTGTAAAATATTGTACATATTGCAAATTTGTAACATTTAAAATGAATTGTCATTCATAATATATCATACGGAATGGGTGATGGACATCCACAAGTTAATACATACCATACAAAACGTAACATTTACTAAATGGAGTGTCTTGGACTTATGTACAAAATAATACGAAATGCTCTGAGACCAGGTTGGCCTGCCATATTAAATGGAGTGCTTCGGATTTACATACAGAATAATACAAAATGCCCTGAGACCAGGTTGTTCTGCCTGGTACAGGCAGATGGAAGTCTGAAAGGCTTTCTGATTTAGCCTGTTTCCCTAACCCATTTCTGTTTTTATTTCTACCCTGTGCCTTGTATCGCCGCTTAAACGGTTTCTATATGGTAAAAATAAAATTGTGTTCAATTTGAGGCTCAGGCAGAGTGCAGTTCTCTCAGTGAACACCAGAGAGCTCTATCCCATCATCCAGTGAGATCCAGTAACTATGCTGTTGGTCGGGAACAGAGGCTTTGTGCAGGGCTTCCTCATTTCTAGTTCTACCAGTCCAAAACAAACATATAAATTGCTTGTTGTTGTTGTTGTGCATTGTGTGTATAATAACCACGATACTTAGTCATAGCTAAATAGGGCATAGCTGCTGTGCCTTATAGCAAGCCATGACATACACTGAGAAAAAAAATCAAGGTTCTTAAATGGTTCTTCCTCAGCTCTTAAGGTTCCTTGGAGAACTCTTGCCCGATAAAGGACCTTTGAGTTAAGTTTGGGGTTCTTGACGAGGGAGCTACGCTATGGAAGCCTGCAGATTTGTCCCTTTAATAGCGCAGAGCAAAGTGGCCAGTGTTGATTTTTCAAAGTGACTTTTTGGAGCTTTGAAAATGCTATTGTGTTATTTTAAATGTTAAAAAATTGTTGTATTTTGATGATACCCAAGACCTTCATAAACACAACCAAATGATTATTTTACCGATAGCATATATGAAATGTATTTATTAGACTGTAAGAATGTTTGAGTCAAAATGACTGCGCATTGGCTCGATTAACCAGAGTTGAACCAACACCACACCCATCATTGTCATATTTCCCAGCATGCTCTATTGCAGGTTCTTTTTTTTAGAATGGTTTGTTTCAATATCTATGTTTTTGAATGTACATGAATACATTAATTAATCTTATGCAACTCCAAAATATTTGTACAAAAATCGAAACTATGGCAATCTGTTACTTTGACTTATTTCCCCCGTTACTGACATGGTTGTTCCAGTTTGTATGTTTAAGGTAGTCTCATGTCTAAATCTTCCCAACCCTGGCAGTCATTCAGAATGTAGGTTGCGGGTGAATAAAAATGCTAAATGTTAGATATCCCAACTCTGGATCGATTTCAATAGGAATTATACATCTCTTAAAACAGATTTCCAGAATTAAAACCATGTGCAGCTGATTTGCTGTTTTTTTTTAAACATTTTTTTATCTAATCAAATCACAGAGGTCAGAGTGAGTGGTGGTAGGTCAAAGGTCGTCCTTTGTCCATCAATTAAACATACACCACTTAGCTAATGAGACTGCACACTGTCCCCGTCCCTCCCCATCTGCTTTGTGTGTGTGTTTGTGCGTGCGTGTGTGCCTGGTGCTGGGATTTGGACATAGGCACACACACAGTACTGCTGTCCTTACTGTGTTACCTAGTGTAATGAGGCACAGTAAGCTGATAAAGTGCCAGCTGCTTACCTGTCCTGTCTCTGGGGAAACCAGGCGCATTCAACAGTGTTAAGGAACTAGGAAGATCTACTCTGTCTACTCAGTGTGTGTGTGTGTGTGTGTGTGTGTGTGTGTGTGTGTGGCTCCCTATCTGCTTACTGTGCCTCATTACACTAGGCATCGCACTGCGGACAGCAACACTGTGCAGAGATGGACGATTAACAGAAAATATCTCAGGCATTTAGTTGATATCTTTCATTAGGATAAGTAGCCTATACTACAGAAATGTCAAGTTTGAAATGAAATACATTCGGTGATGTGAGTGATTGTTAAACATATACCGGAAAAAAATACAATTTAAATGGGTTTCCAGCTGATGGCTACAATAATTATTTTACCCGGTAAGTTGACTGGGAACACAGCAACGACCTGGGGAATAGTTACAGGGGAAGAATTAGCCCATTGGAAGTTGGGGATGATTAGGTCGCCATGATGAGAGTCAGATTGGGATTCATGCCAGGACACCAGGGTTAACACCCCTACTCTTTAGTTACCACAGAGAGTCAGGAAACCCATTTAATGGGCCATCTGAAAGACGGGACCCTACACAGGGCAATGTCCCCCGGTCATGGTGCTGGGGCATTGGGATAATATAAAAAAATTTGACCAGAGGAAAGAGTGCCTCTTACAGGCCCTTCAATATTATCTGGTCTCCCATCTAGGGACTGACCAGGACCAACACTGCTTAGCTTCAGGGGTGGCATGCAGGGTGGTATGCTGCTGGCCGCCAAACTAGTGGGAGGAGTCGATCAAAGAATAATAGTCAAAACAACTGTGGTGCACATTCATGTTATTAAGTTAGCGTTCAATCTATCGTTATCGGGGGGGGTCCGAATGTATGACCCCCGTGAGAGTATTTCTGTGGAATGAATGTGAGAAGGTCACGTCTGGTGACCATTTTTATGTCTCTGCGTGCAATTTGAAGGAAGCTGAAGGTCGTTTCGCTAGTTCGCAACTTCAAACTGCACGCAGAGACACAAACATGGTGTCCACGAGTTCATCTGACTCTGGGGAAGTAGAAAAGGGGGCTTCATTGCTCAAATCGAAGAGAGCCACGAGCGCACAGCCACGGCTTGCTCCTCATCATCACCCTACAGTGCAGTGGCGTACGTCAGTATATTTCAGATGGTGTCAACATCATTTACTTTTCATGCAATGTTAGAGTAGAATGACTTCTTTTTTTTTATGTCACCAGAAGTGACTTTCTCACAGTCGTTCAACAAAAAAAAGACTCTCCCGGGGAGATATGTAAATCGTCTTGTTTTGGAGTGGCGGTAACGATTAAGCAGCGTTGGCCCGCCGGCGCTCAAGGAATATAGGGGTAACTGGTGTGTGTGTGTGTGAGTGAAAGGCATGTTGTTTGTTAGGAGTACATGGATGTGAAGGCGCCTCTATATGGAGTTCTATAAGGATGACTGAAATTGACCCACTCTAGGCCAGACCTGGGCTGTCTTCAGTCTGTCAATCAACCTGTCTAATCATGCTAACATACACCCCCCGCCAGACATCAGCTGGTAGTAAGGCATGCTAGGGCACATAGTTCTTCACAGAGAGGCATGTAGGGTTTCCTAGGGAATGTAGTCAATTACAGATCCCCAGATCTGCTCAAGTTCTCTTTAAAAGGACGAGTTGTGGGTGATGTCATGCACTTGGACACAGTCCTGTTTGTGTGCCTGCATGCCCACAGTATGTGCTTGCAATTTCAATTTAAGGGCTTTATTGGCATGGGAAACATATGTTAACACTGCCAAAGCAAGTGAAGTAGATAATAAACAATAAAAAAGAACAATAAACATTACACTAAAGTTCCAAAAGAATAAAGACATTTCAAATGTCATATTATGTGCAAATAATTCATGTACAAAAGGGAAGATAAATAAACATACATATGGGTTGTATTTACAGTGGTGTTTGTTCTTCACTGGTTGCCCTTTTCTTGTGGCAACAGGTCACACATCTTGCTGCTGTGATGGCACACTGGTAATTCACCCAGTAGATATGGGAGTTTATCCAAATGTGCTTTTTTTCCCCGAATTCTTTGTGGGTCTGTGTAATCTGAGGGAAATATGTGTCGCTAATATGGTCATACATTTGGCAGGAGGTTAGGAAATGCAGCTCAGTTTGCACCTCATTTTGTGGGCAGTGTGCACATAGTCTGTCTTCTCTTGAGAGCCAGGTCTGCCTATGGCAGCCTTTCTCAATAGCAAGGCTATGCTCACTGAGTCTGTACATAGTCAAAGCTTTCCTTAAGTTTGGGTCAGTCACTGTGGTCAGGTATTCTGCCACTGTGTACTCTCTGTTTAGGGACAAATAGCATTCGGATGGCCACAGAGCCCGGCGACAGCAACACAATTAGACCCAACCAAATCATGAGAAAACAAAAATATAATTACTTAACAATTACTAGTCCTTTCCAATGTGTCAAGTAATTCTCTTTTTGTTTTCTCATGATTTGGTTGGGTCTAATTGTGTTGCTGTCCTCAGGTTCTGTTGGGTCTGTTTGTGAACAGAGCCACAGGACCAGCTTGCTTAGGGGACTCTTCTCCAGGTTCATCTCTCTGTAGGTGATGGCTTTGTTATGGAAGATTTGGGAATCGCTTCCTTTCAGGTGGTTCTAGATTTTAACGGATTGTGATAATTCTGCTCTGCATGCATTATTTTTTTTAATGATATATATACACAGAGGATATTTTTGCAGAATTCTCAATTTTGTTGTTTGTCCTATTTTGTGTATTCTTGGTTGGTGAGCGGACCCCAGACATGTATTTTTGCCAGATCCTAATTGATATGTCTAATTTCATGTTCCTTTTGATGTCATATAGGCCCTTCTTGCCTTGTCTCTCAGATCGTTCACAGCTTTGTGGAAGTTGCCTGTGGCTCTGATGTTTAGGCTGATGTATGTATAGTTTTTTGTGTGCTCTAGGGCAACAGTGTAAATATGGAATTTTATATTTGTGGTCCTGGCAACGGGACCTTTCTTAGACACCATTTTTTTGTCTTTGAGATTTACTGTCAGGGCCCAGGATCTGACAGAATCTGTGCAGAAGATCTCGGTGCTCTTGTAGGCCACCATTGGTTGGGGACAGAAGCCCCAGATCATCAACAAACAGTAGACATTTGACTTCAGGTGTGTAGGGTGAGGCCGGGTGCTGCACACTGTTCTAGTGAAGAGGGTGGGGCTTAAGCTGCAACCCTGTCTCACCCCACGGCCCTGTGGAAATACTTTTTTGTTTGTTTCCAATTGTACTCTCTGTGTCTCTCTCTACTTCTCCCCATCTCTCTCTATCCCCATCTCTCTCTCTCTCTCTCTCTCTCTCTCTCTCTCTCTCTCTCTCTCTCTCTCTCTCTCTCTCTCTCTCTCTCTCTCTCTCTCTCTCTCTCTCTCTCCATCTCCCTCCATCTCCCTCTCCCTCTCCTCAGTACCACCAGGCAGTGATAGAAGTAGGCCGTTTAAAGATAGCTCCCGGCAGCCTCAATACTGGCTCCCAAAATACCACTGCTAGTGAGACTGATGTCCTCTCAGCTCCCCCTCTCTTATAGCCAAGAGACTGGTCCTCATCCTTATTTCTCTCATCCTTCTTTTTCTTGTCCCCGCTTTTCGCCACAGCTCCACCTAGAGCTTCAGTCCCTCTGAAAGACATGCAGAAAGGACATGCCAGATCTCTGTGTGTGTGTGTGTGTGTGTGTGTGTGTGCACATGCACATACTTTACTGAAGTGGGAATGTGTTTACGTGACTGATGGGTGAGGAGGCAGTCTTTAAAATGGGTGACAGATCTTTAGTCTCAGTTCTTAGCCTCCTCTATGGAATTATGACATCAGGATTGTTTAGTGGGGGGGGGGGGGGGGTGCTCAGCTATCAGGGTGCATGGTGACCTAGACTAGTGGTACCTCCCCCTCCCCCATTGGCCCACAGCCACAGAGAATGAGGACAATTGGACGGGTCACTCTCTTGTGTGCTTCATGTACTCCTTGTAATTTAGGCTGTGCTGTGTTATACATGTGTTGTATTCTGTTTGCCGATTTATGGAGAGATGTGTGTCTGTGTGTGTGTTTGTGATTCTTATCTGAGCTTGTTTAATCCCACACTCACAGAGCCCCCAGATATGGATCACATGTGGATTTTCCCCTGAAGTCATCCGACCACCACAGAACGCTATCCTAACTCCTGTGCTAATGCTAGAAACGCTGTTTCTCCCAGGGCTAAAATACACTGGAACGCCTATGTCCTTTCTCTGCAGCCTATGTTTCATGTGCTGTAAAGTACATGTGCATTATGCAATGGTTCTGCCTGACCCAAATGTTTTCCTAAAGCTTGAATACATTGGGCATGGAATGCATTCAGCAGCGTGAGTGCGTGCCGTGGGTGTGCGTTTGTACAGACAGTACAGACTCTTAGCCGCGCAATTCCATTCCAAACGGAGGTTGATTAGTCGGTAACAGCAACCTCAGAATCCTCCCCCCCACCCCCCCCCCCCACCACACAGACAGACACACAGACACACTGATATTTAGGTCAAATTGAGGAAAGAGAGAGGAAGAGAGAGAGAGAGAGATGGGGGGAGGACAGTAGAGAGAGGCCCCCCATCATGACACACCCTCTGGCTACCTCTCTATGTGTTGTTCACTCATGGAGAAATAGACCCATCTGCTGGAGAGAGTGGAGGGAATGTAGAAAGAAAAGAGAACACAAGCACACATTACAACCGTAGAGGCAGAAAAGACAGTGCTGGAAATGAATTGAAAGAAAAAGAGAGAAACGAGGACGGGGAGAAGAGAAGGATGGAAGATAGAGAGGGGGGGAGTCAGATTTGTGCGGCGTTGCCCCGAGATACAGGATGTCGTAATAAGGCAGGGGGGATGGAGGGAGGGAGAGAGGGAAGGAGGGAGGGCCGGACCACACTGGGAGAGGGGGAGGAGAGATGGCCTCAAGGAGAAGTGGTTTCGTTTTCCGGTCGGTCCCAGCCCTCCCAACCCCCTCTCTCTGTGAGGCAGTGGTTTGTTCCAGCTCGCTCTGGGCTCTGTTGTTGTGCAGAGCTGCAGAAGGCCTGCTAGAGCCAGCTACTGCTGTTACACAGAGAGAGAGAGAGAGAGACACACACAAAGAGAGACAGAGAGAGACTGAGAAAGAGAGAGAGACAGAGACAAGGAGGAGGAGAGAGACAGACACACACAAAGAGAGACAGAGAGAGACTGAGAAAGAGAGAGAGACAGAGACAAGGAGGAGGAGAGAGACAGACACACCGGATTGAGACTGGGAGCTTGTGTGTTCATTTCATCACCCATTTAAGAACCAAGCAAGGAAGACAGGACGGCAGGAAGGAGATTGAAAAAACAGCAGCCTCTGAAAAAGCGAAAGTGAGAGGTAAAGGAAGGAAGGGAGGAAGGAAGCGGGGTCTGAGGAGGGGTGTCTGACATTGCTCGTCTCGCTTGACAGGCAGCAAGACTTCTGCTTAGCCAGACCACATCTGCTTTTTTTCCCTTTTCCTCTTTCTTGGAGCGTTGTGCTCCATCCTTTCTTTTCCTCTGAGCAAGAGGGAGAGAGAGTGTGAGAGAGAGAGAGGAGGAGGAGGAGGGGAGGCAGCCCCCCCACCCCCCCTTTACACAGACACACAGCACAGAACGAAAGGAGAGAGGACGAAGCAGAGGAAACAGAGAGCCCGTTTTGTCGTTCCTTGCCGTCTCTGTCGTCCCTCGGCGAGCGAGCGGCTAACAGGCACCGCTCATGTCCGTGAACTCTGAGAAATCCTCGTCCCCCGAAAGGTAACATGTCTCAACGCCTTCCCCACCCCCCCACCCTCCCTCCGTCTGTCTGCCTGTCTGTCTGTCTGCCTGTCTGTCTCTCTGTTTGTCTATCTCTATGCCATGCATTCTGTCTGGCCGACTGTCATTCCGTCTTCTCCTCCTCCAGAATCACCCCATATCCTCCCCCTCTTCCCCTTCCCTCCCACCCTCCTTTCCTCTCCCTCTCTATCCCGTCTGTCTCCTCATCCATCCGTCTATCTGTCCAACCCGAGCCGGTTGTCGTCCACCGTTGTTTGTAGAGGGTGCAGTGTGCTGACACACAGAGGAGGAAAAAAGGCACAGTGGTCCACTGCTGCATGCTGCTGTAGCTTTTCACACAGCCAGTCGGACGACACTAGCCACCCTGTCAAATTCTGTCTGTGTCTGTCTGTGTCTGTCTGTGTCTGTCTGTCTGTCTGTCTGCATGGCGCTGGCTGCTCCACAGCAGAGTGCCTGTCAAGATGTCAACAATAGCACAGCCACCAGCCCATCTCAGCAGGACAAAACAATCGGACGTCAGTCACCCAGCAGCACACCTCAAAACACATAGAGAACGATAGAGAGAGAGAGACAAACATCCAAAAACAATTGCAGTTCCCCTGACGACCAGAGTTTGTAATGTTGTAAGAACGATTGCGTACTATATATTTTAGCCTAACAACACAATCTCACTACACAACAATCACACAACCATGACATAAACGGGTACGCTACAACAAACCAATAGACTATAACACAAAGTTGCAACCAACATCACAAGCGAATAACAGATATCCCAACACAACAGAGCAACTGCAAATGAAATCAACACATCACAACATTAAACCAACACATTGCAACGCAACCTCACAAACCAACATCACAAACCAACAGACATCACAACATCAAACCAACACAAACCAAGATGTCAAATCAACACATTACAACATCACAAACCAACAGACATCACAACATCAAACCAACACAAACCAAGATGTCAAATCAACACATTACAACATTACAAACCAACATCAAACATCAAACTAACCAAAACAACATATTACACATCCCATCAAAGCATGCCGAAATGGGTCTGGTGCCGGACTAAAACACAGGACGGAAGATATGTTCAGAACACAACATTATATAAATCTAGAATATGCGTTCTGTGAGCGGTGAGGGGTGAGCCATGAGGTGAGGCCAGGCATCTGACTCAGTCATCACTGATGCCATGCCAAGTGTGAACGGGCAGAGCCGACACGGCCCGGCCGCCAAGAGGGCTCTGCAGCGCCATTCCTCAGACTGGCACACACACACACACACACACATACACACGCTCATCTGCTGTGGAGTGGGCACGCAGACTGACAGGAGTGAATGGGCACAGATATAGAGGATTTGGTGATTTGGCAGCGAATGGGGGTTGTGTTGGAGATAGAGAGAGAAGTAAGACTCTAGCTGGACACAGAGAAAGAGTAGATAGGAGTGATTGTGCAGACACAGACACAGTCACAAAAACACTTGAAGACTATAGAATGGAAACATACGGCTATTGATAGACAGACAGACCCTGGTAGAGTGAAGATGATGTCTGGGCACACACACACAGAATACCTCTAGACCCTGGTAGAGTGAAGATGATGTCTGGGCACACACACACAGAATACCTCTAGACCCTGGAGGGGAAAAGTGACTTGTCTGGTAATCCTGACTCAGGATCGACAGGATAGACAATATATTATGGCTGGATGGCCTGGGATACCATTAATGAGTGCATGTCTAATAGGACCGGGATGATACCAGTATCGCAATATTTGTTAATATCATGGCAAGGAAACTAATTACGAAGCGGATATAACTTCTTTAGGAAAACAGCCCTAATGTTGGAAACAAACACCAATATGTTGTCATCCAGAGTCTCATTTGCTTATTTTCCAAGCTGTAGCACACACTATGTTCACCTACAGTTTTTAATAAAGGACCAAAGAGTTTGTTCGGCTTTGTGTTTGAATTTTTCACATGGAAGAAATATTGCGATACTGGTATTGTCACAGCCCTAATTTCTAATACCTCTATTAGACATCTGCACTATGAATACATTACAGCTAATGAGCAAGTGGGTGGGATTGTATCTGGACAGCAGAGGATGATGATGATGAGAACATCAAAGATTAGCTGGAAATGGTTGTCATGAATATGTTATAATGGTTTCACGTGAGCAGTATCAATACTAACATATGAGTAGTATCAATGCCAACATATGAGTAGTATCAATGCCAACACATGAGTAGTATCAATACTAACATATGAGTAGTATCAATGCCAACACATGAGTAGTATCAATGCCAACACATGAGTAGTATCAATACTAACATATGAGTAGTATCAATGCCAACACATGAGTAGTATCAATACCAACACATGAGTAGTATCAATACCATCATATGAGTAGTATCAATGCCATCATATGAGTAGTATCAATGCCATCATATGAGTAGTATCAATACCAACACATGAGTAGTATCAATACCAACACATGAGTAGTATCAATACCAACACATGGGAGTAGTATCAATACCAACATACGAGTAGTATCAATGCCATCATATGAGTAGTATCAATGCCATCATATGAGTAGTATCAATACCAACACATGAGTAGTATCAATACCAACACATGAGTAGTATCAATACCAATACATGAGTAGTATCAATACCAACATATGAGTAGTATCAATACCAACACATGAGTAGTATCAATACCAACATATGAGTAGTATCAATGCCATCATATGAGTAGTATCAATGCCAACATATGAGTAGTATCAATACCAACACATGAGTAGTATCAATACCAATACATGAGTAGTATCAATACCAACATATGAGTAGTATCAATGCCATCATATGAGTAGTATCAATACCAACACATGAGTAGTATCAATACCAATACATGAGTAGTATCAATACCAACACATGAGTAGTATCAATACCAACATATGAGTAGTATCAATGCCATCATATGAGTAGTATCAATACCAACACATGAGTAGTATCAATACCAACATATGAGTAGTATCAATACCAACATATGAGTAGTATCAATGCAATCATATGAGTAGTATCAATACCAACACATGAGTAGTATCAATACCAACACATGAGTAGTATCAATGCCATCATATGAGTAGTATCAATACTAACATATGAGTAGTATTAATACCAACACATGAGTAGTATCAATACCAACATATGAGTAGTATCAATGCCATCATATGAGTAGTATCAATACCAACACATGAGTAGTATTAATACCAGCATATGAGTAGTATCAATGCCATCATATGAGTAGTATCAATACCAACACATGAGTAGTATCAATACCAACATATGAGTAGTATCAATGCCATCATATGAGTAGTATCAATACCAACACATGAGTAGTATCAATACCAATACATATGAGTAGTATCAATACCAATACATGAGTAGGATCAATACCAACACATGAGTAGTATCAATACCAACACATATGAGTAGTATCAATACCAATACATGAGTAGTATCAATACCAACACATGAGTAGTATCAATGCCATCATATGAGTAGTATCAATGCCATCATATGAGTAGTATCAATACCAACACATGAGTAGTATCAATACCAGCATATGAGTAGTATCAATGCCATCATATGAGTAGTATCAATACCAACACATGAGTAGTATCAATGCCATCATATGAGTAGTATCAATGCCATCATATGAGTAGTATCAATACCAACACATGAGTAGTATCAATACCAACATATGAGTAGTATCAATACCAATACATATGAGTAGTATCAATACCAACACATGAGTAGTATCAATGCCATCATATGAGTAGTATCAATACCAACACATGAGTAGTATCAATACCAACACATGAGTAGTATCAATACCAATACATATGAGTAGTATCAATACCAATACATGAGTAGTATCAATACCAACACATGAGTAGTATCAATACCAACACATATGAGTAGTATCAATACCAATACATGAGTAGTATCAATACCAACACATGAGTAGTATCAATGCCATCATATGAGTAGTATCAATGCCATCATATGAGTAGTATCAATAACAGCATATGGGAGTAGTAGCAATACCAACACATATGAGTAGTATCAATGCCATCATATGAGTAGTATCAATAACAGCATATGGGAGTAGTAGCAATGCCAACATATATGAGTAGTATCAATGCCATCATATGAGTAGTATCAATGCCAACATATGAGTAGTATCAATGCCAACATATGAGTAGTATCAATAACAACATATGAGTAGTATCAATGCCAACACATGAGTATTATCAATACCAACACATGAGTAGTATCAATACCAACACATGAGTAGTATCAATGCCATCATATGAGTAGTATCAATACCAATACATGAGTAGTATCAATACCAATACATGAGTAGTATCAATGCCATCATATGAGTAGTATCAATACCAACATACGAGTAGTATCAATACCAACACATGAGTAGTATCAATACCAATACATGAGTAGTATCAATACCAATACATGAGTAGTATCAATACCAATACATGAGTAGTATCAATACCAATACATGAGTAGTATCAATACCAATACATGAGTAGTATCAATACCAATACATGAGTAGTATCAATACCAATACATGAGTAGTATCAATACCAATACATGAGTAGTATCAATACCAATACATGAGTAGTATCAATACCAACACATGAGTAGTATCAATACCAATACATGAGTAGTATCAATACCAACACATGAGTAGTATCAATGCCATCATATGAGTAGTATCAATGCCAACATATGAGTAGTATCAATGCCAACATATATGAGTAGTATCAAAGCCAACACATGAGTAGTATCAATACTTACATATGAGTAATATCAATACCAACGTATGAGTAGTATCAATGACAAACGTATGAGTAGTAGCAATGCCAACACATATGAGCAGTATCAATACCAACATATGTGAATAGCCTATATTGAAGCATGTCAGCGCTGATATACAGTATGAGAAGGCATACATAATGTTTTGGCCTTTGTCATAAGAAAGCCCTCAATGCCTATGGTTTAGGCCCATCTGTGTCTGTGGGATATATGAGTAGTGGCAGTAGTGGTTGATATATGAAAAGGCTTATATTATGCCTAACTGCTTTATCAGAGACATACAGTGCCTTGCGAAGAAAGTATTCGGCCCCCTTGAACTTTGCGACCTTTTGCCACATTTCAGGCTTCAAACATAAAGATATAAAACTGTATTTTTTTGTGAAGAATCAACCACAAGTGGTACACAATCATGAAGTGGAACGACATTTATTGGATATTTAAAACTTTTTTAACAAATCAAAAACTGAAAAATTGGGCGTGCAAAATTATTCAGCCCCCTTAAGTTAATACTTTGTAGCGCCACCTTTTGCTGTGATTACAGCTGTAAGTCGCTTGGGGTATGTCTCTATCAGTTTTGCACATCGAGAGACTGACATTTTTTTCCATTCCTCCTTGCAAAACAGCTCGAGCTCAGTGAGGTTGGATGGAGAGCATTTGTGAACAGCAGTTTTCAGTTCTTTCCACAGATTCTTGATTGGATTCAGGTCTGGACTTTGACTTGGCCATTCTAACACCTGGATATGTTTATTTTTGAACCATTCCATTGTAGATTTTGCTTTATGTTTTGGATCATTGTCTTGTTGGAAGACAAATCTCCGTCCCAGTCTCAGGTCTTTAGGTCAACATTGGATCATTCAGAGATCCTCACTGAACTTCTGGAGAGAGTTTGCTGCACTGAAAGTAAAGGGGCTGAATAATTTTGCACGCCCAATTTTTCAGTTTTTGATTTGTTAAAAAAGTTTGAAATATCCAATAAATGTCGTTCCACTTCATGATTGTGTCCCACTTGTTGTTGATTCTTCACAAAAAAATACAGTTTTATATATTTATGTTTGAAGCCTGAAATGTGGCAAAAGGTCGCAAAGTTCAAGGGGGCCGAATACTTTCGCAAGGCACTGTACAATACAGAATGAGTATCTATGCTAATATACTTGCCACATATAGTTTACAAGTGTATTATGGCTAATATGTGAGAAGGTTTGTATTGGCTAATGTATTTGCATAGGAGGGGAGATTATTTAAAGTGCATCAGCAATAGGCTTGTTCATTATTTGTCTGTGTTCTATTTCATCTCACCTGAGCGCAAGTGGAAATGCTTTATCTTGATATCTGTGTCAAATCACTATATCGCTGTGTTTGGGGTATCAGTGCTGTATTTTTACAGTACCATCTGGACCCGAGGCACCGCACACACAGGTACACACATGTATGTACACGTGCACACACGCCTGCACACTCGCTCAGTTTGGTTGAGCTGAAAGGTGTTAGCAAATAATGAGTTGAGCTGACTCGCTGAGACGCCAGCAGCGCTAGCAGCCTATCTTCTTCTGTTTGAATTAGGATGGGGGGATAGATAGAGGGGGGGGGGGTGGAGGGAGGGATAGATGGAAGAAGTGGGGCAGGAGCAAAGCTGCGAGCGTAACGCTGCTCTGTCTCTGACACGTTTCGTTTTAAGCAGCAGGCAGATTTTGACAAGGACTGTTGTGTAAGATTGCACTCGAGGCATGGCGGGTGGGAGGTCGACGTTACAATCAACTGATTCTGGGTCAGATCATTTCTTTCATCCTTACTGGTTATGATTAGTGCGGTGAACAGATAATCTGACATTAGATCTGTGGTTAGGGGGAACTACTACTGCACCTGGAGCCATGCCAGGGATGGATGATGGATGCAGCTGGGAAGGGAGGGATTGCGGGAGGTCGGGGGAGGGGTGTGTGTTTTGACATCTGAGAGTTTCCGTATGTTATAGTGCTGTTTGGTTGCAGTCGTTGTTGTATAAAATGGTGTTGTTTTAGTTCACACCTGAACTGGGGTGTTGGCTGGTATGCTGTTCTACATGGATGGGGGTCAGGTGTTTGTCTGGACTGCAGTGCTTGGTTTGTTCTGTGCTTGTTTGTCATACGGAGAGAAGAAGGGGTGGCAAGAGAAATGAAGGGAAGGAGACAGAGAGAGAGAGAAAGCGAAAGAGACAGAGAAGTGGAAAGTGAGATTACTGTCGAGATCTGTCTGCCGTTAGTGCCGTGGGTAACCTTATGGTGTTGGGCTGCTGGAGACTGACACACCTGCAGCCTCTGTGAAAGGTTGTGTCAGCTACTAGGCTTGCAGGGTGCACAGTGCATCCGGAAAGCATTCCCCTTCACGTAATCCACATGTTGTTGCGTTACAACACAATACTCCATAATGACAAAGCGAAAACAGGTTTTTACACATTTTTACACATTTTATAAAAAGAAAAAAAAGAAAACCTTATTTACATAAGTATTCACAACCCCCAAAATTGAGCTCTGGTGCGTTTTGTTTCCATTGATCATCCTTGAGATGTTTCTACAACTTGATTCGAGTCCACCTGTGGTAAATGTAATTGATTGGACATGATTTGGAAAGGCACATACCTGTCTATATAAGGTCCCACAGTTGACAGTGCATGTCAGAGCGAAAACAAAGCTCCGAGACCGGATTGTGTTGAGGCACCGATTTGGGGAAAAACATGTCTGCAGCATTGAACATAGTGGCCTCCATCGTTCTTAAATGGAAGAAGTTTGGAACCACCAAGACTCTTCCTAGAGCTGGCCACACGGCCAAACTGAGAAATCAGGGGAGAAAGGCCTTGGTCAGGGAGGTGACCAAGAACCCAATGGTCACTCTGAAAGAGCTCTAGAGTTCCTCTTTGGAGATGGGAGAACCTTCCAGAAGGACAACCATCTCTGCAGCACTCCACCAATAAGGACTTTATGGTAGAGTGGCCAGATGGAAGCCACTCCTCAGTAAATGGCACATGACAGCTCGCTTGGAGTTTGCCAAAAGGCACCTACAGGACTCAGACCATGAGAAACAATGTTCTCTGGTCTGATGAAACCAAGATTGAACTCTTTGGCCTGAATGCCAAGTGTCACGTCTGGAAGAAACCTGGCACAATCCCAATGGTGAAGCGTGGTGGTGGTAGCATCATGCTGTGGGGTAGTTTTCAGCGACAGGGCCTGGGAGACTAGTCAGGATCAAGGGAAAGCTGAACGGAGCAAAGTACAGAGAGATTCTTGATGAAAACCTGCCCCAGAGCGCTCAGGACCTCAGACTGGGGTGAAGGTTCACCTTCCATCAGGACATCGAACTTAAGCACAAAGCAAAGACAATGCAGGAGTGGCTTCAGGACTAGTCTCTGAATGTCCTTGAGTGGCCCAGCCAGAGCCCGGACTTGAACCCGATCCAACATCTCTGGAGAGACCTGAAAATAGCTGTGCAGCGACGCTCTCCATCCTGCCTGACAGAGCTTGAGAGGATCTGCAGAGAAGAATGGGAGAAACTCCCCAAATACAGGTGTGCCAAGCTTGTAGTGTCATACCCAAGAAGTTTCGAGGCTTTAGTCGCTGCCAAAGGTGCTTCAACAAAGTACTGAGAAGGGTCTGAATACTTATGTAAATGTGATATTACAGCTTTTTTATTTTAATAAAATTGCAAAAATTTCTAAAAACCTAATTTTGGATTTGCATTATGGGGTATTGTGTGTAGATGAGGGGAAAAGTAAACATTTAATTGGCCCAGCGTCGTCCGGGTTTGTCGAGGTAGGCCGTCATTGTAAATAAGAATTAGTTCTTAACTGACTTGCCTAGTTAAATAAAGGTTAAATAAAAAATGTTTTAGAATAAGCTGTAATGTAACAAAATGTGGAAAAAGTCAAGGGGTCTGAATACTTTCCGAATGCACTGTACCTCTCCGTGTGTCACATTATCGTGCAGTGGCACCTTGATTTGAACGAGTGTGTGTGCGTTCGTGCGTGCGTACGTGTGTGTGTTTGTGTGTGCATGCGTACGTGTGTGTGTTTGTGTGTGTGTGCGTGCGTGTGTGTGCGTACGTGTGTGTGTGTGCTCCATGGTCCTCAGGTAAGATCGGATGACTCACTGTTTTTACTGGAGCTGCCACTCTGAGACGGAGAGAGAACGGAGGAGGAGCGATAGAAAGGGAGGAGGGGAATTAAGCGTTTGGATAGAGAGAAGGATGAGAAACAGAGGGAGATGGAGGAGAGATAGAAAAGGAGGAGGGGAATTAAGCGTCTGGATAGAGAGAAGGATGAGAAACAGAGGGAGATGGAGGAGAGATAGAAAGGGAGGAGGGGAATTGAGCGTTTGGATAGAGAGAAGGATGAGAAACAGAGGGAGATGGAGGAGAGATAGAAAGGGAGGAGGGGAATTAAGCGTTTGGATAGAGAGAAGGATGAGAAACAGAGGGAGATGGAGGAGAGATAGAAAGGGAGGAGGTGAATTGAGCGTTTGGATAGAGAGAAGGATGAGAAACATAGGGAGATGGAGGAGAGATAGAAAGGGAGGAGGGGAATTGAGCGTTTGGATAGAGAGAAGGATGAGAAACAGAGGGAGATGGAGGAGAGATAGAAAGGGAGGAGGGGAATTAAGCATTTGGATAGAGAGAAGGATGAGAAACATAGGGAGATGGAGGAGAGATAGAAAGGGAGGAGGGGAATTGAGCGTTTGGATAGAGAGAAGGATGAGAAACAGAGGGAGATGGAGGAGAGATAGAAAGGGAGGAGGGGAATTGAGCGTTTGGATAGAGAGAAGGATGAGAAACAGAGGGAGATGGAGGAGAGATAGAAAGGGAGGAGGGGAATTGAGCATTTGGATAGAGAGAAGGATGAGAAACATAGGGAGATGGAGGAGAGATAGAAAGGGAGGAGGGGAATTGAGCGTTTGGATAGAGAGAAGGATGAGAAACAGAGGGAGATGGAGGAGAGATAGAAAGGGAGGAGGGGAATTAAGCGTTTGGATAGAGAGAAGGATGAGAAACAGAGGGAGATGGAGGAGAGATAGAAAGGGAGGAGGTGAATTGAGCGTTTGGATAGAGAGAAGGATGAGAAACAGATTGAGATGGAGGAGAGATAGAAAGGGAGGAGGGGAATTGAGCGTTTGGATAGAGAGAAGGATGAGAAACAGAGGGAGATGGAGGAGAGATAGAAAGGGAGGAGGGGAATTAAGCGTTTGGATAGAGAGAAGGATGAGAAACAGAGGGAGATGGAGGAGAGATAGAAAGGGAGGAGGTGAATTGAGCGTTTGGATAGAGAGAAGGATGAGAAACAGAGGGAGATGGAGGAGAGATAGAAAGGGAGGAGGGGAATTAAGCGTTTGGATAGAGAGAAGGATGAGAAACAGAGGGAGATGGAGGAGAGATAGAAAGGGAGGAGGGGAATTAAGCGTTTGGATAGAGAGAAGGATGAGAAACAGAGGGAGATGGAGGAGAGATAGAAAGGGAGGAGGGGAATTGAGCATTTGGATAGAGAGAAGGATGAGAAACAGAGGGAGATGGAGGAGAGATAGAAAGGGAGGAGGTGAATTGAGCGTTTGGATAGAGAGAAGGATGAGAAACAGAGGGAGATGGAGGAGAGATAGAAAGGGAGGAGGGGAATTAAGCGTTTGGATAGAGAGAAGGATGAGAAACAGAGGGAGATGGAGGAGAGATAGAAAGGGAGGAGGGGAATTAAGCGTTTGGATAGAGAGAAGGATGAGAAACAGAGGGAGATGGAGGAGAGATAGAAAGGGAGGAGGGGAATTGAGCGTTTGTTTAGAGAGAAGGATGAGAAACAGAGGGAGATGGAGGAGAGATAGAAAGGGAGGAGGTGAATTGAGCGTTTGGATAGAGAGAAGGATGAGAAACATAGGGAGATGGAGGAGAGATAGAAAGGGAGGAGGGGAATTGAGCGTTTGGATAGAGAGAAGGATGAGAAACAGAGGGAGATGGAGGAGAGATAGAAAGGGAGAAGGGGAATTAAGCATTTGGATAGAGAGAAGGATGAGAAACAGAGGGAGATGGAGGAGAGATAGAAAGGGAGGAGGGGAATTGAGCGTTTGGATAGAGAGAAGGATGAGAAACAGAGGGAGATGGAGGAGAGATAGAAAGGGAGGAGGGGAATTAAGCGTTTGGATAGAGAGAAGGATGAGAAACAGAGGGAGATGGAGGAGAGATAGAAAGGGAGGAGGTGAATTGAGCGTTTGGATAGAGAGAAGGATGAGAAACAGAGGGAGATGGAGGAGAGATAGAAAGGGAGGAGGGGAATTGAGCGTTTGGATAGAGAGAAGGATGAGAAACAGAGGGAGATGGAGGAGAGATAGAAAGGGAGGAGGGGAATTAAGCGTTTGGATAGAGAGAAGGATGAGAAACAGAGGGAGATGGAGGAGAGATAGAAAGGGAGGAGGGGAATTAAGCGTTTGGATAGAGAGAAGGATGAGAAACAGGGAGATGGAGGTTAGATAGGCACCACACAAAGATACCCCCAGTGAAGGACAGAACGGTGTCAGCTCCTCGCACCTTCACACCTTTGAATGAACAGACAGTGAATTGATTTGAAGGAACCGGGTCATCAAAAAAACACAGACCTAGGCCACGTCCCGTTGGTGCTCCTTTCCCCAATCGCCACTGATCTGACACAAGTCGATAGCCAGTGAAGGTCAGACACAGACAGAAACCGAGACAAAGGGCACGTCCTAAGAATCTCAAACAGCCTTCTTCCCTCATCTCACGTCCCACTCAACCACTAATCTGAAAGTGAAAGGAGACAAGAAAAGGCTGCAGTAGTAGAGTATTGGACCACAGCCAGCCAGTCGAGAAAGCAGAGTCAGGCCAGCAGCAGTTACATCTGGAGCAGCCATGATCTCTCCCAGACAGACAGTCCATTCAATTCCCCCTTCATCTTCTGCGTGCAGTGTGACCCACATCACATCCCTGCACCCAGGCTGGCTGCTTCGTAGATAACCACAATAGCATAGCAACTAATGAAGCGTGATATAGTGCTAGAGACTTGCCACGGCGCACGCCGGCCCCCATTAGCCAAGATGCCTGGGCTGGCCCCCCTTTTTCTTTCTCTCGCTCTCTGTGTCTGCAGCATGCCTCTCTTGGTTTCCTTCTCTTTCTCTTTGAGTCTGGCTAGTCGCCATCTCTCTGTTTCCATTCTCTTCATTTCTCTTGTGTTTCCATTTCCCTCTCTAACTAGCTTTATGTCCCAATATCTTTCTCTATATTCAATTTCTCTCTCTTTTCTCTCATCTCTGTCCCGTTCTCTCTCTGTGTCAGAAGGGTCAGTGGCAGACCAGACATGGCCCAACTGGCCTCTGTCTCTAGAAACAGGAGTGACTGTCCTTGTCTGTCAGCTAGTGCCAGTCTGTTTCCTCAAAGGGCTTGGGGAATTAGAAGGGCCGTAGAATTACATTTTTTTATTTTTTTATTGAATCAAACAGGGCCTTGAGCAGAATGAACAAGACGCACCACACGACACCCCCGATGCGTGGTCATGTGATTCCGCTGTAGTCACCTGATCTACAGGATGAGTCAGAATCCATCTGGTTCAGGTGTCACACGCAGGTCGCTAGGGTTCAAGGCAGTCCAGGGTTAAAGGTTATGGTTGAGGGACAGAGGAGTTTTTCCATAGTCCGTCTGTTTGTGCTACCATGCTATCAGTTTAAAGTTCATTTTAAGGGCTTTATTGGCGTGGGACACATGTTAACATTGCCAACGCAAGTGAAGTAGATAATAAACAAAAGTGAAATAAACAATAAAAATGTACTTATTTTCTCACTGACAATATGCCTAGGTCTTCCATACACTGAATATAATCAGCTGAATAATCAACTGTTTAATCACATATTGTAGAAGCCATAATGGTTGAAAATATATTTTGGCATCTGTCTTGAGTACCAGCAATTTACTATCATTATAGCGGTCTGGTATTGTGATCATCCAGACTTTTCCCCCTTCCCTCTTCTTCTGCTGCACTTGAATAAAATGACTTGTGTGTGTGTGTGTTTAGGTCTGATAGTACACTGTGTCCCTGTTCACTCAATATGTTTACATGCAAGCATGCAATGGTTTCCTCTGGGACCAACCATTTACCCTCTCTCTCTCTCTCTCTCTCTCTCTCCCTCTCTCTCTCTCTCTCTCTCTCTCTCTCTCTCTCTCTCTCTCTCTCTCTCTCTCTCTCGTCCGTTCTCCACCTGTCCTTCTTTAGTTTCCCCGTCTTCTTTTCTCTCTGTCATCCGGTGTTTGTTTCCAACTGAGCGGGTTTCTGTTACTTCCAGTGGAACTTGATCTGGTCCAGTAACCCCAGTCAGACAGTCAGTCCTAATGACAGGCTGGTTTGGAGGAAGAGGACCATCACGACTTAACTAGCTGACTCACTGACTGAAACCTGTATGTCTGGTCGTTACAGTATATGCAACTGCTGTGTCATTTCCACTATATACTATATATAAGTATTAGTGTTAGGAGTATCACATCTAACAATCAGAATATTACTGATAGGCATGGTTGGTAACATACTGTACTTTGTACCTCCAAGCTAACATACCATTGTAAATGAACTTTGCAGAGGAAGGGAAATGGAGGGGGGAGGGACGGAACCATCCAGAGAGTGACTCAGGAAATGTCGATTTAGGAGGAGAGGAGAGGAGGAATGTGGCACAATGATCGCCTTGGAACAGAGATGTCCTGATGGGGGGCTATAAAGAGAGATGGAGAAAGAGACAGATAGTGGACAGAGAGAGAGAGACAGACAGTGCAACAGACAGAGAGACAGATAGTCGAACAGAGGAGAGAGACAGATAGTTACCAAGCCCTGCAATTACTAAGCCCTGCAATGCCAAGAGCTGAGCAAAGAAAAAAAGAATCCCCTCATCCAGCTGGTCCTGGGGCTGAGTTCACAAACCTGTTCTACTAACACACTGAAACCTCAGAACATCCAATCAATCAGAATGAACCAAATTACAACACAGTCAAAACAAAACTACATTGCTTATTGGGAAACACAAGCACAAAGCAAAATGCAGTGCTGCCTGGCCCTAAATTGACAGTACACCGTGGCTAACTATTTGACCATGGTTACTGATCAAAACCTTGACAAAGTGCAGGCTCAGTGAGCACAGCCTTGCCATTGAGAAGGGTATACACAGGAAAACCTGGCTCCCTGTAGAGGAAAGGCTGTGCAACCACTGCACAACAGCAGAATCCGAGACAGAGCTGCATTTCCTGACAAAATATAATAATATAAAACAATTAGAGAGTGTCGTGTCCCCAAATTTGAAACCCTTATTTAATGTTTCAAAGACCTCTCTGATGAGAGTAGGCTACCCGTCCTGTTGGGGGAGGATGCAGAGAGCTGTGGGTTGGCAGCGCACTACATTGCTGCCTGCCATAAGATGAGGGACAGTGTCTGACAGACCAATCAACCTCTCCACTATACTGCTATCGTTCAATGGTTATTTTGACCATTGGTTATTGTTGTTACTGTTGTCCTGTTGAAAATTTTGATCATTATTATTTTAATATTGTAAATATCCAAAGTAAGCTTTGGCAAAGATAGAGAGAGAGCGAGAGAGAGATAGTGGAACAGAGAGAGAGAAAGAGAGCCAGATAGTGGAGAGAGAGGGACATCATAAGAGAGAGATGAAGAGAGCTAGACAAAGATAGAGGGACACAGAGGGAGGGAGAGAGGGCCCTCTGAAGATTAGCAGTGCAGGGGTAAACTCTGGGTCACCAGAGGCTTAATCTCTGCTGATATAGCTGCTGAATTAAAGTACTGGAATGATAATGGTCTGCTTGTTTGTTTACATGTGTGTTGGCTTGTGGGTCTTTGATTGTCTGCCTGTGTGTATGTGTGTGTGTGTGTGTGTGTGTGTGTGTGTTGTACCGTCCCAGGTGGCGTGGCTGTAAATGCCCAGCATGACGGCCTACTATAAATCTCTTAGTTCCTGCTGCCCCCTGGCACACACACACACACACACACACATACTCCCGTCCCTCCCACCCTGCCAGAGCCACAGCCCCAGAGCCCCACAGGCTGGCCAGACACACACAGAGTAGATACAGAGCCCCTACATGGTGGAACAACTGGCCTAGACCTTTCATCTCTACTCCTACCCTTCAGTGTTACTCATCTCCATCTAAGATAGCCAGTTCATTTCATAGGTAATGCATGGGGGAAGACAGCGGTGATACCTTGCCTGAGGACATTATACCGTCATGGCCACCTAATCATCCCCAGCTTCCAATTGGCTCATTCATCCCTCATCCCCCCTGTAACTATTCCCCGGGTCATTGCTGTAAATGAGAATGTGTTCTCGGTCAACTTACCTGGTAAAATAAGGGTAAAAAATAAATTATTTTAAAAAGGACGTTATTGTCCTTGGTAGTTTATTGCGTGTAGCGTGTTTGCATAATTTGTGTTTGTGTGTACCTGAGTTTGTGTTGTGTTTGTGTGGGTGTATGTGTGGGTTTAGTTGTGTGTTGGTGGTGGTGGTGGTGTTTGTGTGTGTGTGTGTATGTGTGTGTGCCTCTGTGCGTGCATTCGCATGTGTGTGGGTGTGCGAGTGTGTGTGGCTACGTGAGGTCCAATGCATGGTAGGCAGGGCCATTAGCAGCTAGGTGAGAGAGCACCATGTGACTGGGCTTGGAATTCTGGGCCTGGCCCTCTCTGCTTGGCCAGCACAGTGTGTGTCACACACACATCGTCTTCTCCTCAGCTCGACCACATCTGAGAGGACTGCCCCGTCTGACGGTCCGTGTGTGTCCATCCATCCTTCTCTATGGATCGTAGTCCGTCTAGGCCCAAGTCTTGGGGCCTGGCTATGAGCGTGCTGAGGCTACGACACAGAGCCTTCAAGAACAGGTAGATGAAGAGGGAGGGAGGGGCGACATTAGATGATTGGTATGTCTCTGTGGGAGAGAGGGCTGACTATCTGAGTTTTCATCTAATATCCGGATATTCAAAATACATGTGTTTATTATATATATTTTTTTCTTACTTACATTTTTAACATGAGCACTGCTTCGCAAGGGAGAGAGGCTGGTACTCTTACTGCTGCAGCTGTGGAGGGGGCGGTGTGTGAGATGGGAGCGAGCCGAGCAGACAGAGGGAGAGAGAGAGATGGAGTAATGCCAGCTATAGCTAGCTAGGCTAATTGAGGCCAAATGCTGCCCTTTCTCCCCAACCCCATTCCAATAAATCAACAACCTAGCTATTACTTGCTCATTGTAGCCTACTCCATCTCATTTCGATAACTTTTAATTTCGTGAAGCCTCCCAAGTGGCGCAGTGGTCTAAGGCTTAAGCTGCTTAAGAAAAAAAAAAAAGTTCATAAGATAATTTGTAAGTGCAATTCCTCAACAATTTCTTAAGATGTAATGGATTTCTTACAAACTCCTCAAATATTTTCTTATGAACTTCTTAAGATGTGTGTTGCTAGGCAACCGATTTAGCTAGCTATCTAGCTAGCAATGGCAATCACGTTAGCATATTTCTTACTGAGATTACTGTTCTAAAACACGTTCTTGGGTTTAAAATGATGAATACTGAAGCATTCAGATGAAGTCTGTGAGTGAATTAAACATGTTCAATTGCTTTCATGAGTTTTTTCTCTCACTGCCTATCTTGGAATTCAAGAACATTTCCAATAACTTTATTTTCAAGAATCTAATTTCTTCTTGATGGGACAAGGATGTCCTTGTCCCATCACGCTCTAGCGACTCCTGTGGCGGGCTGGGCGCATGCACGCCGACACGGTCGCCAGGTGTACGGCGTTTCCTCCGACTGGCTACCACGTTAAGCGGTCATTGTGTCAAGAAGCAGTGCGGCTTGGTTGGGTTGTGTTTCGGAGGACACATGGCTCTCAACCTTCGCCTCTCCCGAGTCTGTATGGGAGTTGCACTGATGAGACAAGCCTGGGGAGAAAAAGGGGTAAAAGTCCATCTTGCATTGCGATATTGAATGCTCACTCATCTTGCTACATAAAGCTACCGGTGGATACTGGTCTTTTTTATGTGGCACATGTCCTAAAAACAAAATTGAAAAGTTTGTTGTTTTATTAAATTAATAATTTTAAATGTCATGGTATATCCTTGTAGTACGTAACAGTGTCACATGGATATTTTAATACAATTTAGAAAAAAACCTTTTCAGTGTTAAAATATGTCAACAAAAAAAATCTCACTAAAATGAATACTCACACTAGTATTCGGATACTAACATCAGTTCAAATATTCAAATAACCTTGCACATCCCTAGGGGGTAGTGTAGGCGTAGTGTGTGTGTGTGCGTGCCTGCACTTGTTTGTGGAGGATGCTGAGAAACCGTGTGACAATCCAAATGAAAAAACACACTCACAACGGGATAACATCTAAACAACGTTGTATTTAGATGTCAGGGGGGTGATGTTGCCTCAACATATTTACTATGACGTCCTGAAAACAGCCTAAACCCTCACGCAACACTTCAACAACATTCATTGGTCAGATGTTTACCTTTTGTACAACCATAATGCAGAGTGTAAACACCTAGGGGAGGTAATTGTGTTGTGTATAGAATTCAGATGCAGTAAGAGCAGCCCAGGCTGTGTGCTTCTATACAGTGTGTTTCTCTTTCAGAGCTAGCATGCAACAGTCTTCCTCCTGTTATCAGCTTGGGAGTAATTGTCCTCCATAATGGCCATGGCTCCCTTTGACATCACTGGGTGAATATGGATGTGAATACACTGTTTGAGTGGTTGAAGGATACAGTACTTAGTGGTATTCTGTAGCTAGATATGTACTGTTTGAAGTGGTTGAAGGATACAGTACTTAGTGGTATTCTGTAGCTAGATATGTACTGTTTGAGTGGTTGAAGGATACAGTACTTAGTGGTATTCTGTAGCTAGATATGTACTGTTTGAGTGGTTGAAGGATACAGTACTTAGTGGTATTCTGTAGCTAGATATATACTGTTTGGGGATGTGTCTTGATATGTGCAAGAATGCAGCTATTATACTGCAACTCTTCAGGGTTGTTTGTGGTCACATCACAGCCAAGGTGAATGGCGTGATGTTCAGAAATGCATACACACGCGCACATGAACATGTAAGTACAAATTCACACACACAATCTCTGTAGTAAACATCACAGACACACAAACGCATCTTGGCTCTTTTGTCAGTAGAGGAGAGTCAGGCCTCTGACATAACTGCACACCCAGCATAAACACAATGTGCCTCGCGGCCTCAAAACTCTGTGTGTGTGATGTGTTTGCACGTTTGTTTGCGAGTGTGTACAGTATGTGCCAGTGTGTAGTTCCGTGTGTGTGTGTGTGTGTGTGTGTGAGCTGTGACATGGGCCAGTGACAGTGGAACAGGCTGTGACGTCAGTGAGAAGTAGTACGCCAGCTAGCAAGCCACTTTTCTCAATGCAAATGTTATTCAAAAGAAAAGTCAAGCACTTCTAGGGAACAAAACTCCCATCCAGTAGTGGATGGGTGGCTGACTGTGCCGTTGAGTGACAGTGCCAGTGTGTATGGGGTCTTGTGTACATGTTTACTGGTGTGTTTCTGTATTAACATATGTGGGTAGTTGGGTGCCTTTGCATTTTATACAGTTTGCATGCTTTTTAGTCTGCTTTGTATTGGTTTTATGTGTGCTTGGATGCATGGATGCATATTTTTGTGTTTGCTTGCTTGGGTGTATGTTGTTGTGTGTAGTAGAGGTCGACCGATTATGATTTTTCAACGCCGATACCGATTATTGGAGGACCAAAAAAGCCGATACCGATTAATCGGCCGATTTTTATTTGTTTATTTGTAATAATGACAATTACAACAATACTGAATGAACACTTATTTTAACTTAATATAATACATCAATAAAATCTATTTAGCCTCAAATAAATAATGAAACGTGTTCAATTTGGTTTAAATGCAAAAACAAAGTGTTGGAGAAGAAAGTAAAAGTGCAATATGTGCCATGTATAAAAGCTAACGTTTGACTTCCTTGCTCAGAACATGAGAACATATGAAAGCTGGTGGTTCCTTTTATCATGAGTCTTCAATATTCCCAGGTAAGAAGTTTTAGGTTGTAGTTATTATAGGAATTATAGGACTATTTCCCTCTATACCATTTGTATTTCATTAACCTTTGACTATTGGATGTTCTTATAGGCACTTTAGTATTGCCAGTGTAACAGTATAGCTTCCGTCCCTCGCTCCTCCCTGGGCTCGAACCAGCAACACAACGACAACAGCCACCCTCGAAGCAGCGTTACCCATGCAGAGCAAGGGAAACAACCACTCCAAGGCGCAGAGCGAGTGAAGTTTGAAATGCTATTAGCATGCGCTAACTAGCTAGCCATTTCACTTCGGTTACACCCGCCTCATCTCGGGAGTTGATAGGCTTGAAGTCATAAACAGCGCAATGCTTGACGCACAACGAAGAGCTGCTGGCAAAACGCACTAAAGTGCTGTTTGAATTAATGTTTATGCTCCTGCTTCTGCCTACCACCGCTCAGTCAGATACTTAGATACTTGTATGGTCAGTCAGATTATATGCAACGCAGGACACGCTAGATAATATCTAGTAATATCATCAACCATGTGTAGTTAACTAGTGATTATGATTGATTGATTGTTTTTTATAAAATAAGTTTAATGCAAGCTAGCAACTTACCTTGGCTTACTGCATTCGCGTAACAGGCAGTCTCGTTGTGGAGTGCACAAGGACTAGTTAACTGTAAGGTTGCAAGATTGGAACACCCTAGCTGACAAGGTGAACATCTGTCTTTCTGCCTCTGAACAAGGCAGTTAACCCACCGTTCCTAGGCCGTCATTGAAAATATGAATGTGTTCTTAACTGACTTGCCTAGTTAAATAAAGAGCGCAATGATGTTAAACCTTTAAATAAAGGTGTCAAAAAATCGGTGTCCAAAAATACTGATTTCCGATTGTTATGAAAACTTGAAATCGGCCCTAATTAATCGGCCATTCCGATTAATCGGTCGACCTCTAATGTGTAGGTCAGTGTAGTGCAGCATGTAGTACAGTATTCATTTGCTTCCCAAGGGAAATTAGTCTAACAGTCAAATCAGCATCTATTGACTGTTATAAACAGGGTGGTTCAAGCCCTGAATGCTGATTGGCTGACAGCCATGGTGTATCAGACCATATACCACAGGTATGACAAAACATTTATTTTTACTGCTCTAATTATGTTGGTAACCAGTTTATAATAGCAATAAGGCACCTCTGGGGTTTGTGATTTTTTTTGTCCGATATACCACTGCTACGGGCTGTGTCCAGGCATTGTTTCGTGCCTAAGAACAGCCCTTAGCCGTGGTATATTGGCCGTATACCACACCTCCTTGGGCCTTATTGCTTAATTATACAACGGTTAGGTTTATTCCTGAATGCTGATTGGTTAAAACTGCATTCCAGCCGGTATCTATTCCACAAGTTACCACCGGCTAAATCTATGACGTTAAAATACCTATTTACTCTGTTCCATCTGACTGTGCAATCCACTGTCTCATCAGCCCAGGCAGGGAAGTTATAAACTTGATCTCCACTATAAAAAGCATCTAGACATTATCTCACATTTCTTTTAGGTTAACATTTAGTTTTCAACAGCTGAGATTTGTATAAACCTTGCTGTCTGTCTCTCCGACATCTTCCAACATTATTTCAATATTCAAATTCTATCTCCAGATGTCCCATAGTAATGAACGTGTCGGGACGAGACAGGCAGGCAGCTTTTCACAGCCAGTAGAAATCATGAATCAGCATAATTTTTATGGATATATACAAAGAAGTACTAAAAGAAAACATATAAAACTAAATGAATTGCAGCTAGTTTGCAGTCTTTCCAGCTTCAGTTTGAAGTGATTGTGTTAGCTGTGTTGCTGGCTAGCTCCTCTGAACAAGTGTCCTGACGAGAAAGCACATTTTCTATGCCAGGAGAAATTTCGCATCATTAGCTCATTGTTATGGGTGTATCCAAATAAATGTCACTAGAAAACAGATTAAACAAATGCAAATGCAGCTACTTTGTTGTTATTCTGTCTGCACTGTTTGATGTGACTGTAAGTTAGCCGTAGTTGGCTAGTTAGCAAGCAAGGGATAAGAAAGTTGCCAGCCAATGGAACATTTAGAACGAACGACTGGGTCGCGTCCATAGATACAAAACAAAAAGACTGAACAACTGGGTCGCGTCTCTGGCAACCGAACCAATAGAACGAACGACCAGCCGGCCTGGGTAGCAACCCTAGATTTGTGTCGAGACTATATCTCATGGAAGTATTAATAATCACTACTCTGGACGGTTCTGACTTAGAATTTGTGGACAACTACAAAAACCTAGGTCTCTGGTTAGACTGTAAACTCTCCTTCCAGACTCACATTAAGCATCGCCAATCCCAAATTAAATCTAGAATCAGCTTCCTATTTCGCAACAAAGCCTCCCCTCATGCTGCTAAACATACCCTCGTAAAACTGACTATCCTACTGATCCTCGACTTCAGCGATGTCATTTACAAAATTGCCTCCAACACTCTACTCAACAAATTGGATGCAGTCTATCACAGTGCCATCCATTTTGTCACCAAAGCCCCATATACTACTCACCATTGCGACCTGTACGCTCTCGTTCGCTGGCCCTCGCTTCATACTCGTCGCCAAACCCACTGGCTCCAGGTCATCTACAAGTCTCTGCTAGGTAAACCCCCGCCTTATCTCAGCTCACTGGTCACCATAGCAGCACCCACCCGTAGCACGTGCTCCAGCAGGTATATCTCACTAGTCACCCCCAAAGCTAATTCCTCCTTTGGCCGCCTTTCCTTCCAGTTCTCTGCTGCCAATGACTGGAACAAACTGCAAAAATCACTGAAGCTAGAGACTCATATCTCCCTCACTAGCTTTAAGCACCAGCTGCACCTGTACATAGCTCATCTGTAAATAGCCCATCCAACTCCCTCATCCCCATACTGTATTTATTTATTTATCTTGCTCCTTTGCACCCCAGTATCTCTACTTGCACAATCATCTTCTTCACATCAATCACTCCAGTGTTTAATTGGTATATTGTAATTACTTTGCCACCCTGGCCTATTTATCTTACCTCATTTGCACACATTGAATATAGACTTTTTCTACTGTATTATTGACTGTATGTTTGTTTATTCGATGTGTAACTCTGTGTTGTTGTATGAGTCAAACTGCTTTGCTTTATTCTTAGCCAGGTCGCTGTTGTAAATGAGAACTAGTTCTCAACTTGCCTACCTGGTTAAATAAAGGTGAAATAAAAAATACATTAATACATTTATCAAAATAATGTTTGTAATGAAAATATGCTAATTATTATTTGAATATGTTGGTATAAAAGTGATAATGCCCTCGAAGCCGGTGAAAAGCTGCATGTCAGACATGCTTTTAAGTTATGTACCCAGTAGGTCCCTCAGGTCCTCTGGCTCTGGCCTTTTAACTATCCCAAAGCCTAGGACCAAGAGGCATGGAGAGGCAGCCTTTAGTTACTATGCCCCTAGCTTTTGGAATAGCCGGCCAAAACTGTGGACATATTTAAAAGAGATCTTAAAACTCGTCTTTTTATCTGGGTTTTTTTTTCTTTCAGTTTTTCTTGTTGTTTTTTGTTTTTTTATCCTCATGTTTGTTGTGTAGTAAATATTTGTTTTTATTTTCATTGTTTTTTATTTGTTTATTTCCTTCATCAGTGTCTGAAATGTTCTATATAAATAAAGCTTGATTTGATGATACCCTCTGTATTACCTTGCGGTCCGATGCCAAGCAGTTGCCATACCAAGTACAGCCAGTCAAGATGCTCCCAATGGTGCAGCTGAATAACTTTTTGAGGATCTGAGGGCCCATGCCAAATCTTTTCAGCCTCCTGAGCGGGAAGAGGCGTTGTCGTGCCCTCTTCACGACTGTGTTGTTGTGTTTGGACCATTAAAGATCCTTAGTGATGTGGACACTGAGGAATGTGAATGTGGATGGGGGTGTACTTGGCCCTCCGTTTCCTGTAGTCTACGATCAGCTCCTTTGTGTTGCTGACGTTGAGGTAGAGGTTGTTGTCCTGGCACCACACTGGCCGGTCTTTGACCTCCTCCCTATAGCTGTCTCATCATTGTCGGTGATCAGGCCTACCACCGTTGTGTCGTCTGCAATCTTAATGATGGTGTTGGAGTCATGCAGTCGTGGGTGAACAGGGAGTACAGAAGGGGACAAAGCACACACACCTGAGAGGCTCCCGTGTTTAGGTTCAGCATACCAGACGTGTTGTTACCTACCCTCACCACCTGGGGCCGGCCCGTCAGGAAGTCCTGGATCCAGTTGAGGGATGTGTTCAGTCCCAAGGTCCTTAGCTTATTGATGAGCTTGGAGGGCAATATGGTGTTGAACGCTGAGCTGTAGTCAATGAACAGCATTCTGACATAGGTTTTCCTCTTGTCCAGATGGGAAAGGGCAGTGTGGAGTGCAATTGAGATTACGTCCTCTGTGGATCTATTGGGATGGTATGCGAATTGGAGTGGGTCCAGGGTGTCTGGGATGATGTTGTTGATGTGAGCCATGACCAGCCTTTCAAAGCATTTCATGGCTACAGATGTGAGATGTTACCTTGGCATTCGTGGGCACAGGGATTATGGTGGTCTGCTTGAAACACATAAGTATTACAGTCTGTGTCAATTGCCAGCTAGTCAGCGCATGCTCTGAGTATGCGTCTTGGTAATCTGTCTGGCCCTGCGTCCTTGTGTTTAAATGTCTTACTGACGTTGGCTTCGAAGAGCGTGATCACACAGTTGTCCGGAACAGCTGGTGCTCTCATGCATGGTTCAGTGTTGAATTAAACAGAGGTTTCTGTAATAGCGACGTTGGTGTGTTTAGTTGGTTAGTGGAACTGTAGTATAATGATTTTGCACAGTATATGTTACAGCGCCAATGCCGGGCTGAATTTTTCTTAATGTATTGTACACATAGAGAACCAAAATGGTGAGCTAGGTGTGTGGACAGTAATGTATTGCACTACAGAGCTGTACTTGCCAACATATGGTCATGTTTTGTACAGATACCTGTAGACTCAGATCCATAATTGTGTCGTAGTGGTAATGCACAGATTCATCATGGCGGGTATGGATAGTGTGGGGGCAGTGCTGCGTGACGTCAGGCAGGCAGGCTGTAGACTGAAATAGCAGTGAGATCTCACTTCCCTGTCATGTGCAGAGCAGCAGACATACCGGAGGAGAGGAGCAAATGAGTCAGCTTGCCTGACCTGCTGCTGGAAGAGACTGATATGGATGGAGAGGGAGAGAGAGAGAGGGGGATGATGATGGATCGGCGAAAAAGAGAGAGTGGTAGCCTATTTATTACCAGGGGGATGAGATGGTGTTGTGGTTCTGACTGAGAAAGGCTGGTGCTCACTGTTTAGTCATTGAAGCCTCGCTGAGTGGACAGTCAAGTTGCTAAGTAATGGCTGTTGCCTAGGTGATAATGCACCTCATTTATCAATGACTCACCGCAATGACAGGCAGCTGAATTTGTAAAAAAAAGTCTTCATTCAGCTACAGTAGCCTATGTCTGTCTTACTTAATAGTACTCAGTTTTCTCAATTTATCACTGAGGTGACAGCAACAGTCCATAACGGATCCATCACTAAGTTGACTGGCAGGTATCAAAGTGTAACCCATAGAGATCCTATAATTGACGGAATTATAGGGTCTGTGTTACCGATAGAATCCATATTCCTTATTTCTATGGTATTACCTACTAGATGACAGCAGTGTGTTCAGTAACCAATAGGTCTCTGTTATCCAGGTGAAGTGGTTTAACCCCTGGGTGACCTCTGCCTAGAGGTACCAGGATGTTCAGAGTCAGACATGGTGATAGCAGGCCTAATCAATAGGTTACCTAGGTGACAGTGGAGTTCCATCGCTATTAAATGTGTTTCCTTGGTGACAGTCAATGCTCAGTATTCAGCACGTCACTTTGGTGCGAGGTAATCAATATGTTGCCTGTAGGGACCGGTAGTGTTAAGTAATCAATATGTGAAGATGTTTTTTAAGGATAGATTTTACTGATTGAACAAGGGTATACTGTGGTTGTTGTATCTGAAATGAAGAGGAAGGGGGGGGCAACTCAATGTTAGGAAGATTTTCCTAATGTTTGTTATACTCAGTGTATTTGGAAGGAACTCATGGTGTATACAGTATAACCATATCCCCATAGAACTGCATAGGTTTTCACAGACACAGAATTAGGGATTTGAAGCTGACAGACAAAGACGACAGCTTCTTAGCTATTCTCATGTCTTTCTCCCCCATTTAGCAGGGAAATGAATGATTAACAACGTTTAATCATTTTCCTGAATTAGAACAGAGGCCTTGGGGATAGGAGGAGTATCACTGTGCTCTGCTCTAAAACACTGACAAGTGATTTACCTAAACTACCGGTACATTCAGTGTGCCGTTCGTCTACCTTTATTTCATGTATCTTCCCTGGACACTGTGTTCTCTCTCTTTTGTCTTTTCTACTCTCCAACCTCCATGTCTCTCAGCTACTATTCCTTTCACATTTTTATTTTTTTTTAAATTTTTATTTAGCCCTCATTTTAAAAGCTAAGTTGACTGAGAACACATTCTCCTTTGCAGCAGCGACCCGGGGAATAGTTACAGGGGAGAGGAGGGGGAATGAATGAGCCAATTGGAAGCTGGGGATGATTAGGCGGCCATGATGGTATGAGGGCCAGATTGGGAATGTCATATAAGTGTATAAGTGAACATACTATATTCTCTCTGAAGATCAAAACATGTTTTTACACGTGAATTTGTGAGACGGTTACCTCCCCATAATCATGACATGCTTTGATAGGGATGGGCTTTAGAAATGCACTGCAGGGACTCTAAATGCCTTTACAGGGTGGGACAGTGGAAGTGTGTGTGTGTGTGTGTGTGTGTGTGTGTGTGTGTGTGTGTGTGTGTGTGTGTGTGTGTGTGTGCGTGCGTGCGTGCGTGCGTGTTTTCGTGGAGAGTTAGAGAGAACAGGCTCTTCAGTACTGTGTGTTTGTCTTCCGCACACTACTCTGGCCTTTGTGCAGTTCGCAAACGATTCATTCTTTTTGAACAACTCTTTTTACTGACTCGAGAGTCGTGATTTGTTTTTCTGAGGGACCCGTTCATTTTAGTCGTTTGTTTGACCTGCTGACTGGCCGCAATGAATTCTACAGCAGGATTTAGACACGCTCATCTGGCTCAGTGGCTCCGGAGACGTGCTCTGATCACAAACTGTCTATCATGTGCGGACAGAAAAATAGATCGTGAGCACAGAGAAGACAAATACATGTTTAGAACTGATAATTGATTGAATGATGCAAGAATGAATGCAATGATTATTCAACATTATCGGTGGACACCTTTTGTAGAACCAAAACAAACGCATGCCTCTGCTGAATACTTGAGAACTAATCGTTTGGGGGGCAGCTGCACTTCGCAAACGATATTGTGCTCGTCTCCCTCGCGGCAGTCAAGCAGAGAGCATTCCGCCAAGAGTCGCTCACAATCTAGTTTGGTTGCGGCCGCAATTAGGCTAGACCGTCCGAAAGCTAGCAATAAATCATCTTATTTGTATCCCTAGCCATCACAAATGTACATCGTTTGAAGTACACTTTTCTCATAAACAAATGGCAATGACAATAAGCCCCTTATGGTGAACGAGAGGCATGTAGAATCATGATCGTGTCTAGTTTTTAGTTCATTGTTCGCCGGTAGAGGGTCGTGCATGCTCTGGGCATTGCTGAATCAAATTAACGAAAGGAGCCAACAGACTAGTTGTTTGTGAGTGAGTTGAGTTCTGGGCATGTCCACACACACACAAAAAGGTGTTTCAGGGTGGAAAATGCATCCCACTCTAATTTACCATGTCTGAGAGAGAGTCCTGTCTGGATCCGCTCAACACACACACACACACACACACACACACACACACACACAGGACATTCCACAGAGCACCGGGCAGGACTCTTGCACCCACGCTACCCTGAGGTGGGACAGTGCTTACACACACATCTCTGTTACCATGTAGAGTGCATTCAGAAAGTATTCGAACCCCTTGACTTTTCCAAATGTTGTTACGTTACAGCCTTATTTATAATGTATTAAGTCGTTTTTTTCCCCTCATCAATCCACACACAATACCTCATCATGACAAAGCAAAAACAGGTTTAAAAATGTTTTGCAAATGTAAAGAAGAAAAAAAATGATATTGCATTTACATAAGTATTCAGACCCTTTACTCAGTACTTTGTTGAAGCACCTTTGGCAGCGATTACAGCCTTCTTCGGTATGATGCTACAAGCTTGGCACACCTGTATTTGGGGAGTTTCTCCCATTCTTCTCTGCAGATTCTCTCAAACTCTGTCAGGTTGGATGGGGAGCGTTGCTGCACAACTATTTTCAGGTCTCTGATGTTTGATCGGGTTCAAGTCCGGGCTCTGGCTGGGCCACTCAAGGACATTCAGAGACTTATCCCAAAGCCACTGCTGAGTTGTCTTGGCTGTTGTTGTCCTGTTGAAAGGTGACCCTTCACCCCAGTCTGAGGTCTTGAGCGCTCTGGAGCAGGTTTTCATCAAGGATCTCTCTGTACTTTGCTCCATTCATCTTTCCCTCGATCCAGACCAGTCTCCTACTCCCTGTCGCTGAAAACTACCCCACAGCATGATGCGATCACCACCATGCTTCACCATAGGGATGGTGCCAGGTTTCCTCCAGTTGGGACGCTTTGCATTCAGGCCAAAGAGTTCAATCCTTTAGGTCCCTTTTGGCAATCTCCAAGCGGGCTGTCATGTGCCTTTTAATGAGGAGTGGCTTCCATCTATCATAAAGGCCTGATTGGTGGAGTGCTGCAGAGATGGTTGTCTTTCGGGAAGGTTCTCCCATCTCCACTGTTGAACTCTGGATCTCTTTCAGAGGCCTTTCTCCCCGGATTGCTCAGTTTGGCCGTGTGGCCAGCTCTATGAAGAGTCTTGGTAGTTCCAATATTGGCCACTGTGTTCTTGGGGACCTTCAGTGCTGTAGACATGTTTTGGTACCCTTACCCAGATCGGTGCCTCGACACAATCCTGTTTCGGAGCTCTATGGACAATTCCTTCGACCTCATGGCTTGGGTTTTGCTCTGACATGCACTGTCAACTGTTGGACCTTATATAGACAGGCGTGTGCCTTTCCAAATCATGTCCAATCAATTTAATTTACCACAGGTGGACTCCAATCAAGTTGTAGAAACATCAATGATGTTCAATGGAAACAGGATGCACCTGAGCTCAATTTCAAACTTATAGCAAAAGGTCTGAATACTTCTGTAAATGTTTTAGGTTTTTATTTTTAATACATTTGCCAAATTGACAAATCCTGTTTTTGCTTTTTCATTATGGGGTATTGTGTGTAGATTTATGAGGAGGATTTAAAAATATATATATATATATTTTAGAATAAGGCTGTAACATAACAAAATGTGGAAAAAGGGAAGGGGTCTGAATACTCTTGAACGCGCTGTATGTACACACTATACACACTCCCATTGTAACCTGCAACCACAATACCGCTCTCTCACCCTGTGGGTTCTTGTGCTGTAATTACACTGCTTATACCAATGTGACAGTCAAGCATCTAGAAAACCAACAGCCGCAAAACAGAACCGTTAATGCATTCATCCTGAGGAGAAAGTAGTTAGTCGTATTCTCCTGCTGCTGTGTCAGCTGGCTGCAAACTGGTCTGGTATGTCTGCGATGAGGACAATGGCAGCCAGTGATTAGCTTTGTTAGCTGCTGACCTTGCGGCCCAAAAGGCACGCTATTCCCTACATAGTGCACTACTGTGGATGGGGTCTGGCCAAAGGTGCTATTGGGATACAGCCCTAAGGTTTAGTTGTTATTGGTAATCTCCGGGGATTTCCATGCATTCAGAAACACTCTGGTTCCGTTGTTGCTGTTATGTGTATGAGTGCATGGTGACAGTGGTGCAGGGTGTGATAAACACACACCCACACGCACGTGAGCTAGGATATGAAGTGTTCCCTGCAGCCTCTGGTATGTATATTTTCAATATGACTAAACACACACATTTTCATGCGCTAGTACACGCATGCACGTCCACAGACACTGGAGTGGACTGATTGCTGCTGTAGTGGGCTCAGAGTTATTGTGGCTAAGTGTGTGTGTATGGCAGGCTCAAGCATAAAAGCGCTAAACCTTTGGAAGTGATCTATGATACAGTACGTGACTGGTTTGGTTAAGGAGCATCTTGCTGCAAGGGCACACAGATCTAAACACGGAGTGTGTGTGTGTGTGTGTGTGTGTGCGTGCGTGCGTACATAGCCTGTGTGTGTGTGTGTCTCTCTGTCTCTGTGCGTGCATGTGTGTGCGCAAGTATAGAGGAATCTCAATGCTAAGTGTTTGTGTTATCCTTCCCAGACGGCTGTGCTTCTTTAGACGTTAGAGGAGCCTTGCTTTGTCCTAGCTGCCACGTTAACTCTTCAAGGCGTGGATTCTCCCTGCTCCGCAGTTTCTATGGCA